>NC_065511.1:2970539-3010407 GCF_006386435.1 Epinephelus moara
AAAGGAGCGATTCCACCACGAGCGAAACAACAAAAACTCTCCACACAAGCATGATTAGAGAGGACGTAGCTTAATAAATAACTTAAGTAAAAACAGAACAAGTAAGATAAAGAAGAGAGGAAAAAAGTTGAAAACAAAGTTAAAGTAAGCAGGAGCGACTGGAACAGGCTGCATACACCGTGGCGCATGCGCACTAATTCTAATAGAAGCCTTCCTGTATTGGAGGATTAGTAATTGATGAATTTATACCAGCATTAACAGCACTGTGATCGATCAAATAGACTAATACATTATCAACATCAACTTGATACATACATCAATATCAAATCCTAGTTATTTAAGTGGATTATAGGACATGTAGCCACTTTACCATGATAAAGGGGCCCCTTTCTTGCAAACAACAACAACAACATCCCTTACACATCTGAAATCCAAGACCTAGACAAAATAACTGCATGCGGTGCAGTCTGTGCTATCACTAAATCACTTGACATGGCAGCGTGTCTGCAGAGCCAAGCTGTGAAACCCGACCAGAGGAGGTTTGACTTGGATGAATTCTTATTTCCCTCCCTTGTGTTGTCAGACCCTACACAATCCCTTTAAGACTACACTGCTACAGTCTGTGTTTATATGGGTTGATGTGTGTGTTTGTGTGCATTAAGCACAGTTAATATACTTTCAAGACGCATTCCATCACACAGTCTAGTTTGGGGCAGGACAGAGAATGAAAAGCAGAGCATGAACACCCACACACAACCTCATAGAAAAATAAAAGCTGCTGATTTAGTGCTGCAAAGTGCCGCAGAGACTGAATGAATGTGAATGAGTAACAGGGGTAGAGTTACACCGTGCAGCCAGTGAGCTCAGTCTTTATTGTACTGTTGTGCAATACTGATTACACATTAAGAGCCCATTAACTGTCTGATGTTAATAAAGCTTGGTTTTCACTCTTTACCGCTTTTTATTTACAGGCTTTTGGCACACTTGTTTTTTAAAGGTATAGTTCAACATATTTAGGCGCTAAACTTTTTTTTTTCACTTTCAAGAATAAGATAAAATGAGAAATAGAAATCTACTCTCTCCAACACCTTTAAAGTTCATTCATGAACTTTAGAGTGATCAACAGCCAGGCACAGGGACTGTCCAATGTCTCAAATCATTAAAAAAAAAAAAAAAAAAGTTTGTTTTTTCCACCTGTGCGTCTACGGGTTTTCAACGCACCACAGATATTTGTATATGAATAGGTAGAGGACAGTGTGTTCAGGGATATATACATGGCTCCCAGGTTGCCATATGCTGACGCTTTGTCCTTCTTAACTTGTGATATTGATCCCAAAGACACCCTTCAGTGTCTCGATGAGATGCATCAGGCTTTCAGCTAACTCGAGTATGAACCCATCCACAGTAATTATGGACACTAAGAGCAACTGACGTACTATAAAGAGCGAGATGGTCCATGTGGAGTGGGAAGGTGAATGGGTCAAACAAACACGGATTTTAGGTAAGTCCTGTGGTGACATTTGTTCCATGACAAAAATGAGACAATGACAAGCTAAATATACTGTAGAACTCGATAATAAAACCGACAATGAAATCTATGTAGATTTTTATTGACGAGACGAGACGTGTCGAAAATGTCAGTGGTGGACTGTCGAACACTGCGAGCCGGGAATGGCCGTGCTTGTAATTATTTTCAAATGCCACGAGTGACAGGTTGGCAAATTCCAGTAAATAGTCTGTGCCAGGATGTGTTGCTAACCAGCAAAAACACTCACACCAGAGCAGCATCAGTTGTTGGTGTGAGTTGTGATCTCTAATTTAGCAGACCATAAATAGAGAGATGTTGAGCTTTTCAAATGATGATCAGTAAGTGTGTGCTCGTAAATCACCCCTTAAACCTGTCAAAAACTGATGAATTTACCTAACTAGATTAGTTTAAAGATAAAAAAAAAAGAAACATATACTAAAACAAGACTAAAACTATGAAGGATAAAAAGGACTAAAATCTAAATAAAACTAATAAGCACCAAAACTAAGACTAAATCTAAATCTAAAATAGCTGTCAAAATTAACACTGAATCACATAATGTAATTATTTCATGTTAGGGACTTATTTAAAACCATAAAAGTACACATTCTAAGAATTATAATGAGGTGCTCATCACTGACAATAGACTTGATTGTGGAAAAGAAGTGTCACACACTCTGGCTCCTACGCAATTATTTAAATAAAAGATATTCATATGGAGCCATATGGAGTGTACGACACTTGTTTTCTACAATTATTTTATTTATTATTTTAATATTTTCACCCAAAACATGCCTAAGCCTAACCAAGTGTTTTTATTGCCTGAACCTAACCACTACTGTTTGAAAACAATAGCCATGTGTTACAATTTGTTTCACCCAGAAGACAGCTGTTGTCACATACAGATGCTAAAGGATGCCTTGTGCGTCGGTATGAAAAGCTGAGGGGGTGTGACAAAGCATCGGTATTTGATGACTTGGGAATGAGAAAAGATTGGCTTTTTTATATGATTAACTACTATCATTCAAAAAAAAAATTAGCAGATTCAAGTGAAGGTACATTTTGATTTGACCGAGTTATGAATTAGAGAAGGAGGGACATAAATTTGCATCAGATGGTTCAAAGGGTAAATGAAGACAACCTTCCTTTACCTTCCTTTCTGGACTTTTGATAAAATAACAGTGCTGTTGAACTTATACAGTTAAAAGTTGCAGCTTTATGCCCTTTACTTTGAAGTTCCAGCAGATTGTGCTGGTGCAGAGAGTTAAAGGGCAGCTCTGCATGAAGGTCTGTAGTTGTATATGAGTCACTGTTCCAGCTGTTAAAGCACTCTAACTTTCTTTTTTATTACAGCTGCACTTTTTCCTGCTGCTAGTCCATGTGTGGGAGTTATAGTATGAAAACACAAGTGACCTCAGTGTGTCACAGGAAAGTGGAGAGGGAGTGTGTGGACTATCATTAACCATGCTCTTGATGGCTCCTGAAGGGGCTGTAATTGAAATGAGAGATTTAATTGTGTTCCTGTAACTTCAGGACGGAAATCGTGCTACTGTGGCCTCAAACCAATAAATATTCTTGATAAATACCTATGTTTCACTTGAAAGCAGAGGAGAAAATTAAAAGAAATGTCTACATACAGATCAATGCAACATAAAGCTTTCTTGAAATGACAAAGAAAATTCTGCACGTGACTAAAACTTGTAAGGTATATATTTTGTGGCTATTGTTCCTACAGCAATATGATTAAGAATATTCAAGAGTGATATAAATGATGTAGCATTCACAATATTCATTTCTATGTACCATTGAACGAATTTTTTTTTTTAAAAAAAGCACTGAAAATCACGGATGCTCTTTGACCACATTCCTGTTTACTCTCACTGTGGAACCTGGATCAGACAAAATACTTCAAAATACCAGTAAACCAATAACCATGTATAACTGTAGACATCACATATTACTTTTTGTGAATTATACTGTTATGTTATGCTTCAATAACTCACACACAAGGCATTATTTGATGAATCCTATCACATGACAATAGGGGAAATTAATCCATGCATATTGTCACCACTCTCATGTCTGTAACATACAGACATGTGAGTGGTGTCAATCTTCTAATAGGTGACAGCAGAAAAATGAATATGCATATTTTCCAAAATGTCAAACTGTTCCTATTTAGATGTATCTTAGCTTGAAATATTTGCGTATTGACATTTTCTACTCCTTAACTGTAACAACCCATTAAAATTATCAACATTATCATCCTGTCACTTTCAACAAAAAATTTATTACCCTACATTGTTTAGTGTATTTTTGTAGATATTCAGTTATTCAACTAACTATGAGCTATTCATGAATTAGCAGTTAGTTTCTAATTTGTGTCATATGCACTCCAAAGTAACCACACAGAAAAGTGTGCACCTTTTTAAAAAGTGTTACCCCTTGTAGGTTTGGCATTTTGTTTTTTTCTATCATAACCCCCACATCCCTTCCTGTCCTCACATCCTCAGTGGTTTGGAAATCCACTGAGGATGTGAGCTCACAGTGGATGGCAGGAAGCTTGACTGCACTTTATCACCGTTACACAGAAAAGACTGCTCCTAACTGCTCAAATGTGACTGGAACAAGTGACAGTGTTTTCTCAGCCGGCCTCTTATTATGAGCAACGGGGTCTTACATAAGCACAAACATTTCTATTAGAACAGTTTGGGATTTTTTCACTGTATATGTGCTTTGTGTTTGTGCTCTTCTCAGTACCTGGGATAAGGTGATGTTAAACGGGCTAAAGCAATTTGAATACAATACAGTTATTGGGTTATGGGGTTGTTTTTGCAAAATAAGAGGTGGTCCCTAATTAACACCTTACCTACAGAGTAAAACTGATTTTCATGTTTAAATAATAAAAGGTGTGGAGCAACACAGAAAATGCAACTGACAACTGTTGTAGCCTACTGCTGCTGCAGCTGCTGACCTGGATAGCAGCACCACTTGTAGTTCAGCAAACTAAGGAAGGTGCTTTGAGTGATCGCTAAGACTAGAGAAGTGCTAGCCTATATAAATGCAGTCCATGTACCATCTGAGAAATAGTCAGGTTCACTATGTCCTGATTACACCCTTTGTTCAAAATCTTTGGGGAGTTTCTAAAATATACATTTTTGGAAAGTTTAGAGTCTGACAAACCCCAAAACCAATGTTGTCATTTTTTTTTCCCATCTTGGACTTTCAAAATGGCGACCACCCATAACCTGTTTTTAGCTGGGCCCCTAGTGATAAATCAAATGGGTTCTGAGTTTATAAGTTAATTACACATTTAATGCCAAAGAAACAAATGGGACCATTTCCAATACATTAAGAATTGAATCTGATGCTGCGTCTGCCTACAATGTCTGTTGTATTAGGCAAATAACTGCTGTATCTCTTGTTACTGTACCTCTTATTACTACACTTGGCAACTAGCTAGGTAGCGTTAGCAGCTGGCAATGGCGGATTGGCCATCGGGACATTCGGGACGAATCCCGATGGGCTGGTCACCAAGTGGGCCGGTGTGGGCCGGTGTGGGCCTGTGGGGCTGGTGGGGCCGGCCCGGTGGTCAAAGAAAGAGAAAAAAAAAAAAAGACTAGTTAATGTCAAGCTAGTTGCTAGCTGTCAGTGCTGTAATGCGCGTCCCTCCCATGTTGTTTGTTTGCTGTGAGATGTTCAGAGGGAACGTAGGTGTCAATCTTATGTTTTGATGTTTGAAGGAGGAGAAAAGAGCAGCCTCTTCCAATACGTAAGAGGCCCTCATTTTTCTTGAAATCTGATTGGCTCAGCCACAGGCATCAGTTTTACTCATGGCAGACCAGTCTAGTTTGACCATTAGACAGAACACATGGATAAAGCCGGTAAAAAAAAAAAAAAAGAAAGGGTGGCGCCGAAAAAACTCGAATAAGGCTGAGGCTGCTGGTGCTGCTAACGACGAGGATGGAGCTGAAGCCAACATTGCCATAGCAGGTGCATTAACGTTAGCTAACGTTCGTGAGTGTGTAATGTGCAAGGTTGGCTTTGGCAAATTGCATATTTCTTCTAGGTGACCGTTTCAAGAGGCCAACTAGCCTACAAGGTATTGTAAGTCATTATAATTTAAACCTGTACTAAAAGATAATATGTGCTTGCTTTTTTCCTGTGGATTCACACAATTAATGTTGGTGGTGCTCCCAGTCCCAAGGACATTGAAGCTGAGGGACAGACTGAGGAGGAGGATGAGACCAGAAATATGACAGGTGCAATGTGAAGGCATAGCCTACTATGCTTTACATTTTACATTTTTACATTACATTTGTTGTAGTAATAAGTTGACTTGAAGTTGACTATAGGGCCTATTGCCCAATTTATACCTCCTTAGTTCGTGGCTGTGAGCCATGAAGATATAAACTGGGGTTATGTAATACAAGAGCATGGCTGGGCAGGACAGGGCAGACAATTATATTGTGCATAAAATTAGATGCATTAGGATAGAGTTATATGCTCTTATTTTAAGTTAAATAATAAGCACATAGCCATTTGTGGCCAGTTCATTATTGCATTTATTTTATAGTCTGGAATTAAACAATAACTGCTGATTTTCTTATGCAGTTGATTCTGAAGACAGCGTTTGTGTACTGTGTACAAGCATATAGAGGATTATAGGTAGAAACGTGTGGGACAGTGTGTGCGCTGGTGCGTGGGCTGGTGCGCCTGAATGTCCTGGGCTGAATTTGTGTCCCAGTCTGCCCCTGGCAGCTGGCTTTAGTAAAAAAACAGCAAAGATTACCTGAGTAGCTAGTGTTGACCACTGGGTGACATACCAATCTAACGTTAAACAAACAACAAACAACAAATAAGTTATTTAACAGTTGTCAGCTTGCATGACAGCTACGACATAAACACAGAGATATGACAGAGCAGAAGACTCTGGCGAGAGAAAGGGAGGAGGTGTGTGCTTAATGGTAAATAAGGACTGGTGTGACAATATGGATGTGAGGTGCTGTCCTGTTCCTGCTTGCCCTGCGCCACAAGGAGAATAAACACCCTGTATCATTGCCATACGCCATTCAGTGGTGGTTACAGAGCAGCACCCCCTATGCACAGGAGGAGCGAACATGCGGCTGTCTTGTTGAGGCTGAGATATGTAAACATACTTCAACGCATCCCCCAGTGACATGAGAAATGGAGCCAATCAGAGGATAGAGCACGTTCCCAGACACCTCCATTAGTGTCATCAATTAATTCACAGAGTCTGTGGTGAATTTCATTTGTAAAACAACAGAACTGCACCCAAAACTACAGTTGAATCATTCCACAACCAGAGACCATGGATTAACAGAACCATCCAGGATGCCATAAACACACACACTGCAGCCAGTCTGTAAACGTGGACGATTATAAAACAGCAGCCTACGATGAAAGAAGAAATTACTAACTTCCAATGCATATGCTAACGGAGCTGATGGGATCATACCTTGTACCGTTTCATATGATAAATAAATGGCTGATTTATGTTAACTCTTCCCCTAAATTGGTCACATCACCTTAACATGTGGTCGCACAAAGAGCAACAAAGATGTTGGAAGCTTCAGCAAAAAACAACGATGAGAAAGTTGACATCATAATGATCTGCTCTGCTGTATCAACAGCAAAACAAAAATCTGCAGATGTTCAACTTACTTTCTTCTGACACAGATGTCCTGCTTTTGGCAATGGCCAACTACGACTTGTTGGCAAAGAACACTGCAATCTTGATGGCATTAGGTGCTCTGCAGATCCAACCTCTCTGGGATATTGTAGGTCCAGAAAAGGCAAATGCATTATCTGCACTGAGTGCATTCTCTGTTGCTGTAGGGTTTGCAAGAGTTGGTTTAACCTCAGTTCACACTACACGACTTCCAAAGTACTTTTCACACTACACAACTTGTCTTGTAATTGGGAATCTTGAAGTCATTGTGGTTTTACACTACATGACTGACCAGCAACAAAGGGGTCACACACAATAAGATCCTTCACCAGGAGGAATCTCCGATGAATAGGCTCATGACTTGTGATGCGCGTGTCAACTCATGGTGTTTACAAATATCATAGGTAATTAATAACTTACAGAAACATTACAGATTATTATACATTGTATCCAATACTCCGCCTTCTCTGTCCCTCTCTTTGTTACTCTTTCCAAAGATATTCTATCACAAAATAATTGGTATCAACCAGGCCTGGAATTTCATCATTTTAGGGGCAAGGCCACTTGGCCTTTCGTGTTGTCAATTTTTTGAGGGCACGAAGGCCAAAAGCCAGGGCAGCAAGGCCATACAATAAAACAATGATTTTAAGTCCACGTCCATAATGAATTTAATTTAAGGACTAAGGATGTATAACTACCTGTGAAATAAATAAATAAAACAAGCTCAAGTAATAATAATGAGTATAAGTAATAATGTGATTTATTTAATAGTACTAATAAACCCAATGTGTTTTAATTATAGAACAACCAGGTTCATGTATTTATAAGCAAACAATCTTAAATATTTTTTGAGTGTACATGATAAACTGATTCACTGAACACGACTGGCTTACAATTATTTTGATGTGTTGTTAGATAGCTAACAAACAAACAAACTACAGCAGGGCTATTCAATTACTATTTCAACTGGGCCGCATTTCAAAACCAGATCATGTCGACGGGCCACATTTTTAGCAGCGAGCAACCGATCCACTTTTTTTTTGATTTTTTTTTGCATACATATATATATTTTTATACAGGCATGGCCCTCCTCAACATGATGCAGAAACAGACTAAAAAAGATCTGTCAATGCACAGAAGCATAATAAGTGACATTAACAGTATCTAACAACACACACACACTATCTCTCTACCAGCATCTCCCTCTCCCCTCTCCTCCACACACACACACACACATGCACACACCTCACCTCCTGGCGTTTTCCTTACAGGTCAGTTACACAGGATATAGTTTTATGCAGTCCATGGCAGCAACAGTCATGTTTACAACAACAAAGTCACTATTTAAAACCCAGTAACATCTCACTGGAATATAAATATTCCTCCTGACATCACAATACTGAGTGAAGAAAGTCACGTTATCTCAGCATGAAGACAAACATCAGTATCAGTCATTCATCCTGCTCTTTGTCCCTCCTCTACTGAGGACACTCACTGTCTGCAGGTCGGCTGCCTCAGGTACATGTTCAGATAAAGTGTTAGCCTACATACAGACAGCTTTCATTTTAGTTTGTCTTTAACACTTTGCTGTTAGCCTCGCGAGCGCGATGTGCTTGTGTCGACCGCGATCATAAATCATAATAGCGGTGAATGAGAGACTGCGGACAGAGCGGATTGAAATATGGCTTTCTACATGCTGATCACATGTATTGATAAAGTACTGGCTTGGCTGGCAGAGGTTTTATTGCACTTACTCACAGTAACAAGCGTAGTTGTCGTCAACTAGAGTCAACTTGAAGTTATATTCCCTTCATCTGCACCACGGCCTCTCTGCTGTTGAGTTTTTGTGTCTGTGTGTGCGTGCGCTGTGAGGGGTGACATGCAGAGAGCAGGAGAGAGGCTGCAAAATGATGATGAAACCGAAACTTTAAAAAGTAACGCCGATAATAGCAGAGCTTACTGTTATTACAGTGTTGATTAAACTTGCCTTGGGTTGTTTAATACCGGGTCTCGGTACCGATCCCTGCCCGGGTGTTTGATGAAGTCTCCTCGTTGGCCGGTGATAGACTGGTGTCAAACTGTCATTAATGCCTGTCCCAGCGGTTCATGCCAGGCTCGAATCAAACCCACCACTGGTGATTTGATGTTGCCCAATAAGACTCCAGACTGTCATCGCATTATTTTTTTCTCAATAGAGGCAGGTGTCAAAGCCGTGTTGACAGGAAAGAGGCAGAGGAGAAAACCTTAAAATCACCTGGGGCAGTGCGGGCAGGGCATCAAGGAAATTCCTGCCCTGGTAACAACCCAGTAAGATATCATGTCAGTTGATGCCAGATCTTGACAGAGTGTGTTGCTAAAGGAGAGACTTGTCTCAATCAAAGGACATTTTCTCCTGATATGTCAGTCTGAAAAATGCCATTTTAGTGTCAGTATGCTTAGAATGGGCTGTACTTGTGAAAAATGGGTCCAGTACTTACTTTAGTGACTATGAGGTGAAATAATTGCGCATAATCTGTCCTCATGTTCACTTTTCCCACTGGAGTGAATTTAGTTTAGTTTAGTTTATTAAATTTATTTGTAACAGGGACAGTGCACATTAATCTCACGAGGAAAAAAGATGTTTTGTACCAGATTTAGCTTCTAGCTACTTTCCATCTGTAGCCCCTGGGCAGGTGAACAAAGACAATAAAACACAGGACAAAATCCATCATCATCTCCACAAACAGCCCATAGAATACCCACACTGGCAGGACCGACACACACACATGCGCGCATGCACACACACACACACACACACACACACACACTCAGTCACAATAGCAGGCTAAGTAAAGACAAGACAGTATACAAATATTAAAACATGGAGCACAGGTGTGCAAAGTAGCAAAAACAGTCAAAAATGTAAAATTAATGCTGACAAGACTGATTACTTAAAATCCATTTTTTAGCTTCATGAGAGAAAACACGGAAGTCTGTGCAGGTTTTAAGATTGACAGGGAGCTTATTCCATTCTTTAATGGCTTTAGAAGAAAAAGCAGATTGTGCAAAGGAGGAGCGTCGTTTAGGAACGCTGCAATCTCCCCCTGAAGCAGACCTGGAGGTTCTGCTAGTTTGCTCAGAGCGGAGCTGAACAAAGCTCTTCTGTGGTGGAGGAGCAGCATTATAGATTATTTTATGCACTAAAGGAACATCTCAGTACCGAATTAAATTATCAAAACTTAACATTTTATATTTAACAAGAATTTTACAATGGTGATACTGTCTTGATTTCCTATCCAGGACCTTCAAGGCTTGTTTATGAAGTGAGCTTATTGGTTTTAAGACAGTCTTGTTTGCTTGAGACCAACATGATATGCAATAATGAAAATAAGATAAAATCATAGCATTCAAAAATGTCACAGAGGCTTCGACTGTTAACAAGTTCCCGATATGTCTAAAGTTAGCTATGTTATATTTCAATGCATGGCACAAATCTTTAATATGCCTTCTGAATGTAAGAGTGGGATCTAAAGTGACACCCAGGTATTTAAACTCATCAACATTTTTAATCATTTGTCCATTTACATAAATATTTGGAAAAGCCCTTTGTCTTTGTTTATTTAAAATATATGGTCACAGTCTTCTCAGTATTCAAAGTGAGTCATGAGTAACTGAGCAACTTCACAACTCTCTCCATAGTTAATGATAATTTGTTAGCTACCTCATCAGGGTCTTTCCCATGTACATATAAGACTGTGTCATCTGCATACAACAGGATCTCCACACCATCACACACAGTTGGGAGGTCATTGATGAATGCACTGAACAACAACAGTCCTAAGATGGAACCTTGTGGCACTCCTGTAACACAGGTTTTTAGAGAGGATGTTTTATCCTTTATCCTGACACACTGAGAGCGATCAAGTAAGTAAGACTGAATCCAATTCAGTACGTTGACAGAGAGTTTGAATTTAGACAATTTAGAGAGTAGTACTGTATCAAAAGCCTTATGCAGGTCAAGAAATACAGCACCCACCACCCCTCCTTTGTCAAGGTTAGCCTTAATGACTTCAAGGAAGTAGCAACACGCCGTGTCAGTAGAATGGATAGCTCTAAACCCAAATTGCATGGGATGGAGTAGATTTTCTTTATTTAGGTGAGCTACTAGTTGTTCAACAACAACATTTTCAACAACTTTTGAAATGGCAGGAAGTATACCGATCGGCCTGTAGTTGCTTACCTCCTGTCTGTCACCTGCTTTGTATACAGGAGCTACAATGGCCGTCTGAGTGATGGGCATCGTTAAATCAACTTTGTATTTTTTAAGAAGAACAAGATCAATTCCCCAAATATCCTTTGCCTTTGAATTGGATAATGAGGAAAGAATTGTATTTACCTTTGCCTCACCTGTATGATTAAAATTCAGTGCATTTACTTCACTTATTAAATTCAGTGGGAGCTGAGTTTCTGTAGAGTTGCTACTCATTTCTAATACAGAATTAATAAAATATTCATTAAAACTATTTGCAACAGTCAAACTATTATCTTATATAATCCCATTTGACTTAAGTTCCAAAGGTTCACTCTTGAGGCACTCTTTTCCTGTGAGTTGATCAATACTTTTCCATAACATTTTTGTATTCCCTTTTGCCTGTCTTATTATCTCAAGAAAGAAACTGGCTTTAGCCTTCCTAAGATAAGACTCAGGACTGCTGCTAGTCTCCTAAAGTGACAGAGCGGTGGCGAAATCCATGTAACACAGATAAAGAGGGGAAAAAGCAGATTTTGTCTCTGTTCTCAACCTGTGTCTTGGGCTCTCATCAGCTGTAGCTCACCAACAGTCCCTGACAGGTCCAGATTTTTAGTATGCTGAATATCTGGAGTGTCTCTGCATTGTGTTGGTGACTTCTCGCCTCACATTTTTGAGCAGTTAGCATTCGAGCACCAATTTTGTGAGTGTGGAGCCAACACTGATTTGCGTCTTATCTGGGGCCTCTGGTGGGGAGATCCAAAAAATATTTTTAATTATTTTAAATTAGTCGCAAATCAGGGCTTAAGTCATGTAGTGTTAACTAGGCATAATGCAACATGGTTCAAGATCTTCCTTAAAGCTGAGGATGACATCGTTGAAGCTTTGAGGATGCTTTCAGATAATTTAAGAGTAACAGAGGAACAACAGAAACACTTGACTAGGTTTGTGTGCTTCCTGTTACTCAAAAGGTATCGCAATAAGAAACATTCCAGAGCTGAGATGGCACATTTTGACCAGTATAAGGCAGAGAGTAACAAGCTACCACCTGCAGAGGATGCGCGGAACCAGCTGTAGGAACAACAGCCTTCTAAACTCCTCCAGAACCCGGATTATAAGTGAACATACAAATTGAGAGGCCGCTCGGAGGGTCAAATGTTTACACCCTGCCCCTGGTCTCACCCTGGTCTTGATGAACGCTCCCTCATCCGGGTGCCAAGAGGGGTAAAAAGGTCACTTGAGACCCCTCCAGGTCCCAGATGTCATTAACGTCTTAAAATAATTCAGCTTGGGGCAACAGACTTGATTAACAATCAGACCAGGGTCTGTGGACAATGCTTCTTAAGTGCACCACATCCTGTCCCTTCTTGTCATCCCGGGAAATCACACCATCTAATTCACAACTGGGTGAAGAGGACACTGAACAGATGTTAATGTCACAAATTAAGTATGTGTTCCTGATCAGAAACCAAGTTTCTGTTCCAGAAGTGAAATTATAAATTTTTCTCCTGTTCTAACATTGTAAATGTACATAATCCTTGTTTGTTAGCTGAATGATATTTTTTCTTTTTTTCTGTAGACCAAAGCATTAGGAAATTATGAGTTTAAGTTTTTAATCCCTCATTTAACATGGAGCCATACTGCCATCTTGTGACGGTAGTTAAGGAGGGTTCCCTTAAGGAATCTTGAATATAGTTGGGTTGATTAATCAACCTGTTTTCATGAATATGTGTCTTCTCATTTTGTTTTACTGCAACAATAGGTTAGTCTAGAGTGTGTGTTTATGAAACAGTTTATACCTTTATTCCGCTGATATACGTGGTATAATAATTGTATTAAACTTAATTGGATGTTAAGAACCAATTCATCAATGTCTATCGCGCTTTGGCACTGTTGGAGGTGCGACGGGCAGCGATGCCCAGCAGGTAGCCCATTACCTGTGCTTACACCTAAAGGCACGCTAAGCACCGCTGGGCGTCACTTCTGTTTCCGTTCAACAATGTTATCAAACACAACGGAGCTAGGTCACCCCTAGAGTCCTCACAACACTTTCGGAGATCCAAGGGGAGAGGAGGTAGCAACAAAACTCCACCTAATGGAGGCTTACGGCGCCCCAGATTCAAAAGTCCAAAAACAATAACTGAAACCACAAAATATCTCCATACTGCTCATCCGTAGTGATCCAAGTGTCTTGAAGCCCCGACATAAAAAGTTGTTTGGAAAAACATTATTTGAACTCTGTTTTTAGCCTCATTGCAGCCTGTAGCTCTGGTCTCGCGCTGGCTGGTTGACACCATAGACATATATATATGTCTATGGTTGGCACAGATGGGACCAAAATGTTTTCGTTGCCATTTGCGGAGCCTGGGCTGCCTACAGTGACTGGACTTTAATAGAGTTAATATTATTATTTTTTATTATATTTTAAAACTGTTAATAGAGTTCATATACCTATTTATTTCTAGGTATTTCTAATTTGCCTCAGCAATAAATAAATAAAAACATTGCTTTTATTATAATTTAAAACTGTTATACAAAATACACAAACACTTCTGAAAGGTGGCCCATTTGTGCCACTTTTCAACCTCCATAAAAAGACTCATATTTTGAGGTATCGGTTCAGGCGCCGTTGAAGCACCGGTAGGGTTTAAAATTATCGGTTCGGCACCGGTATCGGAAAAAACCCAAACGATACCCAGCCCTGGTGGGTATCAAAACTGTCTTTAAGAATGTCCCAGCCAGCCTCATCAGGCAGTTGGCTGACATGGGAGGGTTGTTGCCTTGATTAGGCTCACCTAGGCTTCCAGGCCATAAAAGCTGCCTCATGTGTTCACTTGGTCTATCCCTTCCTTCAGCTGACATCCACTGGGCATCATTGCTTTTGGTTTGCGCCTTCAACACCTCCACAGTACACCTGACACACAGCCATGCATGGCTTTCATAACTGACTTTTCTGACCTACACACTCCATTGGTTATAGTTAATTGTTAATTGTAGTTTAATAAATGCTGCTTGTTTTAAGTAAATCTTTTGTGTGGACTCCCTACTTGTCATATTCACTGAGCTGGTTTGTGACAAACTCCCATAAAAATTTTGAACGAAATCCATAAGGAACTGGACTAAAACCTATTTATTCAATTTTATTTATTCATTCTCAAAGAGTCCTCAAACCCTGACCCCTGCTGCTATTCTACAAATGATCTCAGCGTAGAACCTGTGCATCTTTCACAACAACCCCCCACTGTCAGAATAACTAACAGTAATAATTAAAGCCCCCCTCCAGCCAGTTTTACTTCTTTCTTAAACAGAGAATGGGTGTGCGTGTGATAGCTGGATACAGTCCATTACTATTGAAACACGAGCACAAATTCGACAAACTCTGAAAAACATGGTGACTCTCTCTTTCACTTGCTCTCTTCTTTACCGTCTGCTCCTGCAGCAGTTGTCGGTTGTTTAAGTGATGAGGTGCCATCTGGCTGCATGCTGCACCAGGGGGCCGCACTGCTGCACGCTGGCCAAAGTCCAACACAGGAAGGATAGATATGTTGCCAAGTTCTGCTGTTTGAAACTGAGTAATGGCCGTTTTGGAGGTGCACCATTCACTAGGGCTGTGACGGTATGTATTTTTTCTCACCGCAGTGACAGAGTGACACCGGTGAGCAACAGCTGCAGCTGTCTCTGGGACAGGTACGCTAGGTCACTCGGTAAAAGCAAACAAAGACACGACACGGACGATATTACTCACTCAACTGAAAGCTGTCCATCAGCTCCTGCAGGCCTGGGTGTTTTTTCCAGTTTAACTTAGTGATTGCTGCAAAGTTTTCACTCCTTGTGATGCACTCTCTGTGGCGGTTTTCCTCCTGATGATATATCTCCCCAACGATGGTAGCACCGAGTCCCATTCTGTGCAGCAAAATGATTCCACCTCCGTAGGAATATGTTAGCTAGCCCCGCAGCTACACCACCAGTCCTCCCCTGACCTCCGTCTCCCCTCGGCCTATTGCTGCTCCGCCGCTCCGGAGGATTCAGCCTCTCTTCTCGCCTGCTCAGCATCCAACACCTGGAGTTCCTCATCTGTGTACTCCGGCTCAAACAGGTATGGCTCTGGATCTGTGTCCGCTACAAGAAACTCCTCAAAATTGCGTTCAAAGTCGTCCACTGCAGCTACTATAGTCCGGAGATATCGTTAGGCTAAATAAACAACTGAGTTTTGTTTACAGGCTACGTCTGTGCTTGCTCACCCGTCCGCGGATCACAGCGCCGGACGTACTGACCCCAATGCTAACCGCTGAGACCCAGCCACTGGACGTACAGACACAAAAACGATATCCATCATGTTGTCTCAATATGAAAATGATAGCGAAAGGGCATAACTCCCAAATCCTCTGAGTATTCTTTTAACATTTGGCTTGGGAACCAGATCCGCCGCCATGATGAATCAGCTTTTTTTTTCTTCTTTTTTTTGTGAGGTGATGACCTCTTCACCGCGGTAGGCATCACGTGACTGCGGTATTGCGGTGATGCAGTTATTGTCACAGCCCTACCGTCCACCAGCATGAGCAGCTCTCGCTTCAGCTAGCAACTCTGCCCTGGGCAGCATTGTGATTCTTTGAATTTTATGATCTTCTGATGGGACTTCTCGACTTTTTGACTGAAAGTTGTGTGCTTCCTAGTGTCCATACCTGTACAAACTGTGAGATTTTAGCAACCTTATTAGTTTAGTGCAAGCTAAAGCTTGGGTACGACACTAATTTGATGTATGCAGACTGTACCATGACAGCGCCTATTGAACCGCAGGTTATGACATACGATGCAATAGCTTCCCATACTGAGTAGGGGTTGTTTTAATTTAATGTCTAAATAATTACATTTGCAAGGCGAACATGAAGTACATTATGCATACTTAGGCCATCACCCAGAAACAAACATTAATGAGAGGAGCAGCGATCAGCATGTAAACCGGCTAACCAACACACGCTGCAGCATGAACTCAATAGATAAAACCTCTATGGGGAAGAAAATAACTCTCTGCTCAGCCTTAAAAACCCTGTGCTTGGCCTGCCCAGTGTCTTGGTTTTCAATGGCGCTAACAGAGAGAGGCTGCTCGCAGCTCCTCTTCCGGCAATAACAACACAGCGGCTGTGGCAGAGCATTCCCCCCATGTTATTCTGGAGGACATATCATACAGGCAAGGCTTCTGCTGCCACAACTCCACAAGGTTTTCCTCTTTGCTGATATCCCACATATTTTTTAGCTAGTTTTGCCTCCATGGCGAGCTGCTATCTGTCTGTTTGTTTGGGTTTAGCACCAGTGTGTCATTTCATGCTGCAATGCTATTGATTGGTTAGTAGACGTAGGTCATAACAGCAGTGACACAGTGGGATGGTCATCCCAAGTCTCTGACACTGTCAGAATTTTATTCCAGACTGTCTTTGATTGCAAGACCGCAACAATGGACCTCTCTGACTGTGCGACATAGGACCACTGTTTTAGAGCCACGACCAAAGATATTGCCACGTTTCTTTCACGATGGTCATCTTTGGTCTGGGACCGCCAAAAATTGCACAGTGTATACAAGGCTTTAGAGGCTGGTGCTGCTGGACGGTGCAAACTTTCAACATGTCCCGAATCTGCATTTCAGACAGTGGACCTCGGTAATATGTCTATCCATCCTGCAGTGCCCTGTGGCCGAAGACAGTAAAGAAGAGAGCGAGTGAAAGTCAGTTTCTGCCAGTGGGATTTTGTGTAATTCACTGTGCTGAATGCAGGCATTCACAGCCCAAAGGCTACAGATGCCATTATGAACATAAACAACACATTTAACTAAGGTGGAGGACACAACTACACAGAGCGGTATTACTAAACCTATCATGCTACAGTTATAGAAAAATACATGATAAAGTGACTGGCTCGCTTACAGCGATGTGTATAATGTTTATAACACTACACCTGCCGAATGATTTGCAGATTCTACTATAGTCATACGTCATCCTCTCGTTCCAGTAACAACCTTCTTTAGCACAAAATTAAGTTAGTCAAAGAACACTTAATTTCCATTTGCAGTATTATATTCGGCCTTATGGCTCTGTTCTGGGGCCTCTCCAGACCCTTCTCTGCCCTTCCACGTGCCTACATGGAAAGCCTAAGAGCAGCAGCAAAGACCCTCTGGGAAAAGAACTGAGCAGCATCAATGACAAACAGAAATGTCACTGATAAGTCAGACACAACATGAAAAGGAGGAGCTGGGGTGGAGGCGGGTTGCAAAGTGGCTTAAAGAGGAAACAGCAACAGTAGGCAGACCAAAGCAGTTTAAAAAGGGCACCCTGAATGAGATTTGCTAATTGGTTGCATAGAAAGGAATCATGTGATCCATCAGCTGACTTCCTTCCATCAATCAGCTGGTCCATCAGTTGATTGGGCTGCTTGAGATCAGCTGATGTAGCTGGGATGTGAACTGAGCTTGATATCGTGTTCCGTCTGAACTAGCGCTATGCACCATTTATTTGTCAAAAAATATTTGGCGAACAGTGTGACTAATCAAAGTCAGGACATGACTCAGAAAACTACAAAATATAATAAAAATGCCAAAATACACTTGAAGGGGGCTTTAAATCCTGGTGTAGTGACACAATAATTAAGTTTGTGCCAGCTGTGTATGGTATTTTATTTTAATATATATAATAATTTGCCAATATATATATACTGCAGAGGCTTGAGAGAGGCTCTGCCAGAAGCAAAGAACTGCCTTTTTCTTTATTTTTATCATTCATTATATTCATTTAATTTTTATTTATTCATTGACTTTAGTCCACATTTAGAGAGTATGATAGTTTAGTGAGTGTAGAGCCCTGTGTGAAGCCAAGGTTCCTCAATCTAAAATAGATAACACTTCTCCTGAGCAGTGCAATGAAAAGATGTGTATGGAAATAAGAATCTTCCTTCTCTTTAGCTAGTCCTGTCACTGAAATGAGGGGAGACAACTGGCAAGAGGCTGCGCAAGGCTACATAACTGCCACAGCAGGCGACTAGCTCTCTCCCTCTGCTCCTGAAAGTTATCCTCCCACCCCAACAACTCTGTCTTAATCCTCTCATTCCTTCTGTTTTTATCCTCCTCCCTTAATTCCCTCAGGTTCCCTCTCTCTCTCTGCCACCTCCGCCTCCATCCATCCGTCTTTTTGACCCTGGAGTCAGCGAAGTGAGTTGAGAGGGGAGAGCATGAGAGGAAGTTGACTAAAAATGGTAAAAAATCAAAGGGAGACACTTCAGTAAGGTTAAAGTGGGTGACCCCTTCTCTCCTCCCCTCCCCTCCTCTGCACACTGAATCCCAATAAAGTCAGTGTAAACACAGTGGGACTGTGGGCTTAGCTGAACTGAACAGTGCCCACACACAAACTATTTCACACAGAAAAAGAGAGCTCACTCTCTCTCTCAAACTGCTGAATTCTTCGGTCTCCTCAATAATATATATGTACATGAGTCAATAAATCAGCTACAACACAACCCCTGCGGTTCCAAAACAAATCTATTTATCCATTTCAACTTTTACATAGCCTCCTTTTCCCTTTCAGCTTTGATTTTTGATTGGCACCTTTCAGATAGTTTGTGTCCAGCACCATCTTGTCTAAGCACAAGGACTGGGAGACATACAAGCACATAGTGGACCCTGCCCAGACACTAGGATTCCCTGGAAAAGGAAGGAAGGAAGGAACCTTCCTGTGACAGCCCACTGAGCGGATGGTTACAGACATCAATTGAAAGCAAACAAGGAGAGAAAAGATAAAAACAACAAAGTCCACCCGCTGTGTTTGGATAACCAAAATGTCAAGCTGCTCGGGTACTGGGAGGGTGGCGAGCAGCTTCCTCTGGGCCAAGGTGCTCTGGAGAAGTCAGAATAACAGGGAGTGCGTGTGTGTGTTCATGTGTATTGGTGGGGACTATGAGGGCATGTGGGTGTAAGTTTGTCTATTTGTGACACATACAATGGAGCAAGACCACACTGTCCTTCTGGTATGTGGGATTTCCAGGTTCAAAATAGGCCCCACTGTGGGAGGAGGGCAGGAACAAACAGCAGACAGGGGGGGAGAAAAAGAAGAGGGTAGAAAGGAAGGAGAATGGGGACAGCACATAATGTGTATTCACAACAGCTAAGGAAGAATTTTGCTTGTCATTTTCATGTTCAGTCTGCCCACCTGTCAGCGAGCATGGGGAAGTTTCAGTGCTTAACTGAAATGGGAGGTGTTTGGTATGACAGATGGAAATTGGCCAAGTCTGTTTAAGTGCCATTGTTAACACATACAATTACAGTGTATAGGAGGGAAAGTGAGACTGCTAGCATACAAACTTACAAGGAGACTTAAACAAATAAACCCCAAAACACCTTTTTACATATCATGCAGGAACTGAGGAACTCAGTGGAACATTAAATACAAAGTCATACTGTGAAGCCAAACACTGATTAAACATGTATTTAAAACTCTCGTGGTAATCCATAAGTTTACAAAGATATCAAATATAAGGAGATGTGTATAAATGATGCACAAGACATGACACATTTTGTCATAAGTGTAAGATGTTCAACAAAAGGCACAGGAGATGCAGAATAACATATTAAACTGGAAGTGTAAGGGTCCAATAAAAAGATTAATATCTTTACAAGGAATGTGTTTTACACTTAATTTCAAAATGTGACAACAGAAACAACCTCAAAAGTGTCATTGTTAAAAAATGTGTTTAAATTGAGCTTTTGATGTACTGAGAATTACAATTACTGACCAACAGATGATCAATTCTACCAAGTAACTTTTCTCAAAGTTCTCAAATGTGATGAGATTTAATGGAGGGAAGAGAGTCGTGTAGCTGGATGAAAAGTCCTGTCATAGTGGAGAAGATCTGCCTAATGTTTTTTGTGGAAAACACCTGTACTGTTTTAAACGAGGGTAACAGTAAGCAAATATAAGAGGCTTCCCAGCAGTTGGAGCATAACTGAGCAGTGTGTCAGCCGCTGTCTGAGTCACCTGTTGCGCCTGGATGTTTTCGGCTCTGCGTAACGTGCAGGAACGTTTCCCATGCTCATTACAACAACAGGCTCCAAGTTTGGTTCAGATACAGAGAGACTGACATTAGTGAGCAGTGTAGTGAGCTCACAGCGATGAACAAACAGAGCGTTGTCAAAGTTTAGGATATGCCTAACTCACCAGCAGTCCCGGGCTCCAGCAGCAGCAGCACAGGAAGGAAAAGGAAAGATAAAGTTCCCCGTAAAAATAAAGAATGGCGCTGTCCATCCATGTTTCTCTGTCCTCTCCTCTCACATTGACGGTAAAGTAAACGACAGTCCAACGGAGAAATGAGTTGGACGCGTCCGCTGTGCTGTGTGCTCCACTCCGCTCAGCAGCTGGAGACTCACTGCTCAGCTATCCAAACGCACGCACTGTATAGGCTACACACGCGCGCGCGCTACTCTGACAGGAAACCAAAGGAGGGAGGGAGGACTCTCTCTCTTTTTCAGTGTGTGTGTGTGTGTGTGTGTGTGTGTGTGTGTGTGTGTGTGTGATTAGTACATATCCAAATATTAGAAATTGGACAATTAACCAGCTCTGTATACCCAGCGATATTTTTTCAGTTGGAAAGACATCTAAAAAACGTCTATGGCCATCAGTGAAGATGTTCAAAGGTTCAAAAGTGGAAGTTCTTTCACGACTATTTAAGGTTTATAACACGTTCACATTTAGACCATATTTCACCGTTTGCAATAGAGAGATTTTTCATTCTCTACAGTGTGCAAATAATGGTCTATTGTCATTTTGGAGCCTAACTAAGAAATCACATCCACATTGTTATTGACCCTTTAAGGAATGAGCAGAGACACAGCAGGAAAATTTGAGAAACCAGAGGTATTTATTTTAATGTTTAAGCTGAGTACACACTGTCAGAATCCCTGTGACTGTTTATTTTGTGCAAGGCATTGAGTTCTGAAATGCAAAATATAGATGCTTTGCCCTGCCTTTTACAGACTGACCTAATTCTAAACCCCGTAAACACACTTACTCCTACAAAAACTGTATTATATTACTGAATACTTTTTTTAACTATGTCATCTAATTGTTTTGTTTTGCTCACCTTTTTCTAATAATTTCAATGCCTAATGTTTTCATTTCTTATGGATGAGACAGCACCAATAAAGCAGCACAACATGAACTGCAGAGGCACTAAGGTGCGAGCTGCAGATGGATGGCAGTAGCTGCGGGGTCCTTACTTTACAAGTAACCTATTTTGAAGCTATTAATATGTGAGGTGCATAATTATGTACAGTGTTTGTCTGGAGTGGTGCTTTTTTTCTTTCAGTTTTCAGATGAATACCTAAAATATGAATCAATCCTTGATGTGAAGACTGATACTGCATCTGCGACAAACCAGGTGTCACTGTTGGTCGCTTGGACAGTGACTTCCAGTGTCAGACACCGATGAAAGACGTCAGCATGATATGTTATTGTTTAATGATGCCTGGCGGTGTCAGGGGGAAATGCAGGGGGACAACAATGAAAGTAAAGGTGGCGGTAGTCCGTGTAGGGCCGGTGGGAGGGGTGGTGTATGGTTCCAGCATCCACTGACTTTCACCCAGGAGGCCGGTGTTTGCTTCCCATAAGATTGTAAAGCCAAACCCAGTTATTTTTTTTCTAAACACAACCATGTCTGTGTGTTGGGTAAACGTAACCACGTGCGCTTGTTGTTGAAGCAAAAAAAAAATGGAAATTTGCTGTGTTGAACCATGTGGTGCATTTATTTTGAAAGAGACTGTATGCAAACTCTACATTTCCTGTGAAAATGGAAGTGTATTTTGAAAACAGACAGTGCTTGTAACAGGCTGAAGATGACACAGAGTCCAAAAACATCAACAACCAACGCACCCAGGGTACCTTGCACGTCATATTCCAATGTGGAAAGTCTGACCTAATGTCAATATGTGACAAGGTCAGAGTAAGAATGTGTGGTCTGTGAAGGCTGCCAGTCTACAAACTGCCTGCAAGCTCACTGAAAATAGTGGCAGGTCCCCAAACTCACAGGATATTTCAACACTGTTTATGCTTTTCATATTTTTTGTTACTGTAGATAAGGTATAATGGACTTACTAAGTCATTTATTTTTCAAACAGGCAATGTTGAAGACTACTGCATAACCTCAAACATGTTTCACTCTGACACAGAAAGTAAAATTGTCATGGTATGAACATAGATTCTGAACATTTACAGAAATAACAATATTTATTTGTGTTTAATAGAGGATAGTATGGGTTTCCAGTATTTAATTCTAAATCAACTAGAAAAGCACTCAGAGAGGGCAGACCTCCACCAAGCAGCTCGGATTTCCCGCCATTTTATTATTTTATCCACTTCACTTCAACCGATCACCACCAAAATTTTATCATCTGTTCCTTGTCCCATTATCAACCTTTCCGTTCAGAACTTTTTGAGTTATTTTGCAGACAAACAAACAGACAAACAGACCAACACCGGCGAAAACATAACCTCCTTGGCGAAGGTAATTACACTGTTGCACGTAATGTGTCTCACATGAGAGACACATGAGGTTGATTATATAAAACATTTTAAATAACTACTGTCTTCTCTTGAGAAGGAGGAGTTTGTTAGGAATGTTCTGGAGGTGAAAAGAGTGTCAGATAGGGTGATGAGTCTGAAGCTAGAAATTGAAGGTGGGATGTTCATTGTTATTAGTGGTTATGCCCCACAGGTAGGATGTGAGTTAGAAGAGAAGGAAAAGTTCTGGAGTGAGTTAGATGAAGTGATACAGGATATCCCTGGAGGTGAGTGAGTGGTGATTGGTGCAGACTTCAATGGACATGTTGGGGCAGGAAACAGAGGTGATGAGGAAGTGATTGGCAGGTTTGGTATCCAGGATAGGAACGCAGATGGACAGATGGTGGTGGACTTTGCAAAAATGACAATGGATGGAAATGACTGTAGTGAATACTTTCTTCTAGAAGAGGCAGGAACATAGGATGACTTATAAGAGCGGAGGGAGGACCACACAGGTGGACTACATCTTGTGTAGAAGATGTAATCTGAAGGAGATCAGTGACTGCAAAGTCGCGGTAGGTGAGAGTGTAGCCAGACTGCATAGGATCGTGGTGTGAAGGATGACTCTGGTGGTGAGGAAGATGAAGAGGACAAAGGCAGAGCAGAGGATGAAATGGTGGAAGCTGAAAACGGAAGAGGGGTGTGTGGTTTTCAGGGAGGAGTGGAGACAGGCTCTGGGTGGCAAGGAGGTGTTCCCAAATGACTGGACAACGACAGCTAATGTTATCAGAGAGACAGGTAAGAGAGCACTTGGTGTGTCATCTGGAAGGAAAGGAGATAAGGAGACCTGGTGGTGGAATGAGGAAGTGCGGGAATGTGTACAGAGAAAGATTTTAGCTAAGAAGAAGTGGGACACTGAGAGGACTGAAGATAGTAGACAGGAGTACAGGATAAGGATAGAGATGGGAATGTATTGACAGGTGCCACAAGTGTGATGGGAAGATGGAAAGAGTACTTTGAAGAGTTGATGAATGAGGAAAATGAGAGAGAACAAAGAGTAGAAGAGGTGACCATTGTGGAGCAGGAAGTAGCAAAGATTAGTAAGGATGAAGTAAGGAGGGCAATGAAGAGGAGGAAGAGTGGAAAGGCAGTTGGTTGTGATGATATACCTGTGGAGGTATGGAAGTGTCTATAGACACTTCTATAGGAGAGGTGGCAGTAAGGTTTTTTATTAGGTTCTTCAACAAGGTCTTAGAGAGTGAGACGATGCCTGAGGAATGGAGGAGAAGTGTGCTGGTGGCGATTTTCAAGAACAAGGGAGACGTGCAGAGTTGTGGCAACTACAGGGGGATAAAGTTGATGAGCAATACAATGAAGCTATGGGACAGAGCAGTGGAAGCTAGACTAAGAGCAGAAGTGATTATCTGTGAGCAGCAATATGGATTCAAGCCAAGAAAAAGTACTACAGATGCAGTTTTTGCTTTAAGGATGTTGATGGAGAAGTACAGAGAAGATCAGAAGGAACTGCATTGTGTCTTTGTAGATCTAGAGAAAGCATATGACAGGGTGCCGAGAGAGGAGCTGTGGTATGGTATGAAGAAGCTTGGAGTGGCAGAGAAGTATTTCAGAGTGGTGCAGGACATGTATGAGAGCTGCCAGACAGTGGTGAGGTGTGGTGTAGGTGTGACGGATGAGTTTGAGGTCGAAGTGGGACTGCATCAATGATCAACTCTGAGCCCCTTCTTGTTTGCTATGGTGATGGACAGGTTGACAGATGAGGTTAGACAGGAATCTCCATGGACTATGATGTTTGCAAATACATTGTGATCTGTAGTGAGAGCAGGGAGCAGGTGGGGGAAAATCTAGAGAGGTGGAGGTATGCCCTGGAAAGGAGAGCAATGAAGGTTAGTCATAGCAAGACAGATTACATATGTGTGAATGAGAAGGACCCAAGTGGAATGGTGAGGTTACAGGGAGTAGATATAAAGAAGGTGGAGGATTTTAAGTACTTAGGGTCAACAGTCCAAAGCAACGGAGAGTATGGAAAAGAGGTGAAGAAACGTGTGCAAGCAGGTTGGAACGGGTGGAGAAAAGTGTCAGGTGTGATAGAAGAGTACCAGCAAGATTAAAAGGAAAGGTGTATGAGACGGTGGTGAGACCAGCGATGTTGTTTGGTTTAGAGACAGTGGCACTGAGGAAAAGACAGGAGGCAGAGCTGGAGGTAGCAGAGATAAAGATGTTGAGGTTCTCTTTGGGAGTGACGAGGATGGATAGGATCAGGAATGAGTACATCAGAGGGAAAGCTCATGTTAGATGTTTTGGAAATAAAGTCAGAGAGGCCAGACTGAGATGGTTTGGACATGTTCAGAGGAGGGATAGTGAATATATCGGTAAAAGGATGCTGAGGTTGGAACTCCCAGACAAGAGGCCTAGAAGAAGACCACAGAGGAGATTTATGGATGTAGTGAAAGAGGACATGAAGTCAGTTGGTGTGAGAAAAGAGGATGCAGGGGATAGGGTTTGATGGAGGCAGATGATTCGCTGTAGCAACCCCTAAAGGGAACAGCCGAAAGAAGAAGAAGAAAACTGTCTTCATCTGAGAAATGTCTAAGCAGTATTATTCTCCTCAGGTGCTGTGTGACATTTCTCTCAGATGGGCACATATGGGCTGCCTGGAATCTGTCCCTGTGAATCTAAAAGACAATTATCATTACTTGAAATGCAAGTAAAAGCAAAAAATGTTACACTTCCCTGAGGGAAAAATGTTTCTTTGAAAGACATGTTGGGGTGTAACAAAACTCATGGTTTGGTTTGATATGATACAGGAGTGTCATGGTAGATACAGCAAAAAAGTAGAAATGCCAGAGAAATTACCTTCAGACAGTCTTTAATTTTTACCATCATAGTCCATCCATCCATCCATTTTCAGCCGCTTATCCAGGGCTGTATCGCGGGGGCAGCAGGCTGAGCAAAGCACCCCAGACATCCCTCTCCCCAGCAATGCTTTCCAGCTCCCTCTGGGGGACCCCAAGGCATTCCCAGGCCAGATGAGATATGCAATCCCTCCAGCATGTTCTGGGTCTACCCCAAGGCCTCCTACCAGTGGGACGTTCCTGAGACACCTCCAGCGGGAGGCTCCAGGAGGCATCCTGGTCAGATGCCAGAACCACCTCAACCGACTCCTTCCGACGCGAAGGAGCAGCGGCTCTACTCCGAGCACCCTCCAGATGTCCGAGCTCCTCACCCTATCTAATGCTGAGCGCAGCCGCCCCACGGAGGAAACTCATTTCCGCCGCTTGTATCCGCGATGTCATTCTTTCGGTCACTGCCCAGAGCTCATGATCATAGGTGAGGGTTGGAACGTAGATGGACCAGTAAATCAAAAGCTTCACCTTCCGGCTCAGCTCCTTCTTTACCACGACGGACCGGCGCAGCGCCTGCATCACTGCAGAAGCCGCACTGACCCACCGATCCATCTCACGCTCCGTTCTACCCTTACTTGTGAACAAGACGCCGAGATACTTGAACCCCCTTGCTTGTGGCAGTAACTCTCCCCCAACCCGTGGCAGTAACTCTCCCCCAACCCGGAGAAGGCAATCCACCGGTTTCCAGCAGAGAACCATGGCCTCAGACTTGGAGGTGCTGACTCTCAACCCAACTGCTTCACACTCGGCTGCAAAACACCCCAGTGCATGGTGGAGGTCACAGTGTGATGGAGCCAACAGAGCCACATCATCTGCGAAATGCAGAGATGCAATTGTGAGGTCCCCAAACCGGACCCCTTCCTCCCCATGGCTGCGCCTCGAGATCCTGTCCATGAAAATCACAAACAGGATTGGTGACAAGGGACAATCTTGGCGGAGGCCAACACCCACCGAGAACGTATTTGACTTTACACCAAGTGTGTGGACACAGCTCTCACTTTGGTCATACAGGGACCAGATGGCTTGTAGCAGCGAGCCTGGCACCCCATACTCCCGCAGTATTCCCCACAAGACCCCCCCAAGGGATGTGGTCGTAAGCCTTCTCCAAGTCCACAAAGCACATGTAGACTGGATGGACAAACTCCCACAACCCCCCCAGCAGCCTCGCATGGGTAAAGAGCTGGTCCACTGTTCCACGGCCAGGACGGAATCCACATCCTCCTCCTGAATCTGAAGTTTGACAATCAGTCGGAGCCTCCTTTCCAGCACCTTGGAGTAAACTTTACCCCGGAGGCTGAGCAGTATGATACCCCGATAGTTGGAGCACACCCTCTGGTCCCCTTTTTTGAAGATGGGAACCACCACCCCGGTCTGCCACTCTGCAGGCACCGTACCCGACCTCCACACAACACTGAATAGGTCGGTCAGCCAAGACAGCCCAACAGTGTCCAGAGCCTTCAGCATCTCAGGGCGAATCTCATCCACACCCGGCGCCTTGCCACTGGGGAGCTTTTTAACTACCTCAGCAACCTCTGCCAGGGATATGGGCGAGAGTTCCCCCGAGTCTTCAGGCTCTGCCTCGTTCACGGTGGACGTGGTGACTGGGTTTAGGAGGTCCTCAAAGTGCTCCTTCCACCACCCGACGATGTCCCCAGTTCGGGTCAGCGGTTCTCCCTGTCTGCTGAGCACAGCCTGAGACAAACCCTGCTTTCCCTTCCTGAGTCTGCTAAGGGTCTGCCAGAACTTCCTTGAGGCCAACCGAAAGTCCTTCTCTGACCACCACAGCTGCAGCCCCTCTGGCCAACCGGTACCTGTCTGCTACCTCCGGAGACCCCTGGGCGAGCCAGACCAGAAAGGCCTCCTTCTTCAGCCTAACGGCCTCCCAAACCACTGACCATCATAGTTCCCTCTCTAATATCTATGTTATATTGCTGTGAAAATATCAAAAATTTCTATTTCAAACAACTGCATTTATTGAAGCGTTTCACCAAAAACTGATGTGACATTACTGAGTTTACTGTGTCCTTTGTAACGAACTCTGTATGTCCCAAACATGTTTAACTGGGACGCTGGCTGCTACAAGCCATGTCGTCACACAACAGTGAGATCACAGAGCTGACATGAGGGTGAGATGACACTGTCATAACTATGACATGACACTATCATGAACTTGTCATAAACATTATGTACATGTCATAAACGTTTATAACTGCTGTCATTAAGTGTCATTCGGTTTTTGTAATGACAAGTTGACATTGTTTGGGTTGTCTTGATTATGACAACTTGACATTAATTAAAGTGACATTACCAGAAGTTGTCTTTGTCATGACAAGTTCACATTAAATTTGTTTGGGATGTCCTTATTATGACAACTTGACGTTAACCAGGATGACATTACCAGGAGATGTCTTTGTCATAAAAACTTGAACTTGAACTTAAACCTCATATATGCCCAGATCAGTACAAATCCTTATTCTAATATGGAGGACATACACAAGATCTCTCTTTTATGCTCTTTAATACAACAAAGCTGACAGCAAAGTTGTGAAAATCAGCCCAAACAGCACTTCACAGAAAAACAGAAAAATGTGTCAAGAACAAGGCTACAGTACTGACAGTATGCAAAATGTCTTCAAATAAAATTATGATTAAAATGTTCATTGGAAACTTTTATCATCATTAAATGTATTTCTATTTTGAGACCAGAAGATAAACATTGTCAAACTGAATTTCTTTACAATACAACAAAATAACTTAAAAGAGGCTGTCTTTCCAACCATCTAATGCAAACATGAATTTGTTCAAAATAATATCAATAAATAAAATAAGATACTGGCCTTCACCATCATATCAGACAATGATGAGACTTCAAAGGAAAACAACATTGCATATGACATGTAATTTGAACTGTGCGTTTGACAGGCCTGTTGGGATTCACAGAGCTACAACAGCTCACAGCTCTTGCTCCAGCTGCTGAGCTGCTCACACCTTTTTCTGGCTGGGCCTGGACCAGCACAGAGGCCCAGACCCTTGCTCCATAGCCCAAACCACTAAAGGGAGGGCAATCATAGACTGATCATAGACTCTCTTGCAAACACAAGGTTTGCAACTAGCTTTCCAGCAACAAGGAACTAAGTGAGTTACCACCCAGCGTCTAACTCTGCTAAACCCTGAGCGACCAGCTTCCTCGGAGTTTCACCTTTGGAACAAAGGACACAACAAAGACTGCACCTGGAACCATCTTCCCAGCCTTCTTCTGCCGGCTAACAAAGCAGTACACCACCAAGTGAGTCTTTCTCCCATCCATTCAAGGATTGGTAACGTAACAACTGGGCATATCTTATCACAGCTTTACAGGCTAAGCAAGACTGTTTAATTTGTTGTATGTGATTTGATGCTGTTTACTGAGTTATTGTTGTGATAGTTTGCAGTTAGGTCATTGATTAGTTGGCTTCGCCAAAGATAAGTGTTTAGTTTACTAATACTGTTCACAAACAGATTCTTGCACCCAACTAAACAATCTCTGCACTAATCCAGACCGTTTGCAACACAAATCACATTCACATAGACTCATGAACAAATAGGCTTTCAACAGAGCTACACCCAAACAGGCATCTCAAAGTTCCTGCTTCTTTTCCTTTGTCTTTGTCCTGACCACATGGTTAAGCAGACCTCCCCCGATCTGAAGCCAGCTTTGATTCGGCCATCTTAGTTCCCTGTTGTCAGCCATTTTGTTTTGTAGGCCAAACGGCCCTTTGTTTAACACATCCACCTTTGTCCCTCTCTCTCTCTCTCTCTCTCTCTCTCTCTCTCTCTCTCTCTCACACACACACACACACACACACACACACACACACACACCAAGCTTGTATATAGTTAGTTAGAATTTGTGTGTTTTGGTTTGCTTTGCTAGTTTGTGAATAAATATAATTCTTTGGAATCATACCTGCTGTCTGTTTAATGTTGCACAAGAGTGAATGAATAGTCAACCTCTGCTGCGTCAAGAACTCTGAAATCCTTCAAGCGTTACTGTTAATTTTGGTTGTTGTCATTAATTTAATTAATAATCAAAACTCCAAATTCATAGTTTAGTGTATTTTATGAGACTGATATCTTTAACTGGCTATCATTTTTCCCTTTACGGGAATGGTGCCCCATGAGGTGATTTATAATTATTAGTTATTATTAATAATTATTAATTATTTCCGATAGCCAATTAAATCCCTACATATTTGGTGTCCCTTGCTGAGACCTAATATATTGACCCCTACATATTTGGTGCCGCCGTTTGAGGTAAATATATGTTGATCCCAACATATTTGGTGCCTCCGTGTGAAGCCCAAATTTATGTTCCCAACAGGCCAAACACACTCAACTCACTGTAGCTCACTCACCAAACTGGGGCTTTACAGCACATTTTTCTATCTTACTGGACATGCTTATCAAAGAAGTGGTTATACCTCATATGGAGGAGTCTCTCAAATTGTTTGTCAGACAACCTTATCCTACTCGGAGTCAGCACAAGACTGCCCAGGCTAAAGAGCCTTTCCACCGGTGCACTAGAGGGTGTTGCTGTTTTAAATTTCATACATATAGTCTTTATCATGAGGGACATGGTTCAGAATCTCCATCTCTGACTCCGACTTCAAATAGTCAATGACTGCTGGAGGTGGGGATCTGTGGCGTATGTACATCCTGCTCATCATTGGGGGAAGCACGGCATTCAGTGGTCAGCAGTGTTCTTAAAGCATCTCTCCTCTCCTCTTCTTTCAGCCACCGCACTTTAAACTTTGGCAGTGTGACAGCTGCAAGGAGAGCATCTCTGCTGTCTAACACTGACCCAATTGTGTCTTGATGGCCTGTGAATGCAATATAGAACGATTTGATAAGATATACTTTATTGATCCCCCAGGGGGGAAATTCAAGTATTACAGCAGCACAAGGCAAAATCAAAGGATATTAAATAGAATAAGATTAAAGAGAAAAAAAAATAGAAATTAAAGATAATAATAGATAAATAAAAGATAAAATAAAATTGCTACATCAATAAAATTGCTACATCAGATAAATACAGTGACTAAACAATGGCAGACAAAGTGTTGAATGAAATAAAGTGACAGGTGGCAGATAAAGTGTCATTATTGGACAAATGCAAGATAGGTCCGTTCAGAGCTGGAGGTAGCTTAAGCCAAACCGCTGTGCTGTCTGATGGCGGTGGGCACAAAGGAGTGAACCGCTGTGCTGTCTGATGGCGGTGGGCACAAAGGAGTGTCTGAATCTTTCAGTTCTGCACCTGGTTGGGATAATCCGCTGGCTGAATGAGCTGCCCATCAGCCACAGCTCGTCATGCAGGGGGTGAGAAGGATTGTCCAGGATTGCACAGATTTTGTCCTTCACCCTCCTCTCAGCAACTGTCTCCAGAATGTCCAGGTCCAGTCCCACCACAGAGCCTGCTTTCCTCACAAGCTTGTTGAGCCTGTTGACCTCACCAGTCTTAACTCCACCCCACCAGCACACTTCAGCAAAGAAGAGTGCACTGGCAACCATAGACTGGTAGAAGGTCTTGAGGAGCCCACTACAGACGCCAAACGATCTGAGTCTCCTCAGGAAGAACATCCTGGTCTGTCCTTTCCTATAGAGGGCATCTGTGTTATGAGTCCAGTCCAGTTTATTGTTGATGTGGATCCCAAGGTACTTGTACGAGTCCACCACCTCCACCTCCTCGCCCTGGATGGTGACTGGGGCAGATTGCCTCTGGTTCCTCCGGTAGTCCACCACCACCTCCTTAGTCTTGCTAATGTTGAGTTGAAGGTGGTTTCGGTTGCTCCACACGACAAAGCCCTCAATCAGTTCTCTGTATTCCTCCTCATCATCATTGCTGATGCATCCGACTATAGAGGAGTCGTCAGAAAACTTTTGGAGGTGGCAGGAACCAAAATTGAACTGGAAATCAGAGGTGTAGAGGGTGAAGAAGAATGGTGCCAGAACAGTTCCTTGGGGCACCCCGGTGTTACTTGACACCACCTCAGATACGCAGCCATCCAACCTGATGTACTGCGGCCGGCCCGTGAGGTAATCCAAAATCCAGGCAGTGATGTCTGGGTGAAGTTGCATATCCAGCAGCTTGTCTCTCAGGAGGCTGGGTTGAATGCTGTTGAAGGCACTGGAGAAGTCAAAGAATATGACTCTCACAGTGCTTCCAGCACTCTCCAAGTGAGACAGAGCCGTGTGAGTGAGGAAGATGATGGCATCCTCCACACCAATGTGCTACTGGTAAGATAAACTGCAGGGGGTCCAGGAAGGCAGAGAGCAGTGGCCTCAGGTGCTGAAGAACAAGCTTCTCAAATGTCTTCAGCGTCACCGTCCTGTAGTCATTGAGAGTGCTGGGATGTCCTTTCTTTGGTACTGGGAAGATGCAGGAGGTCTTCCATAGGCCAGGCACCTTCCTCTGTCAACTGAAGCTGTCGATGAGCAGGGGGAGGGAGACAGGTGCTGGGGAGGGGAGCAGAGTCACAGCAGAGGTGTGAATGGGTACAGTGATGGTGGGTGGGGACTCAGATCCACAGACAGAGCTCACGGGGGGGTTGTTGTGTCAAACCTACTGAAGAATAACTTTAGCTCTGTTGCAAATTCTGGACCACCTTTGACTCCAGGTGTGGCTTCCCTACAGGCTGTCATTGTCCTCATCTCATTCCACACCTCTTTTGTGTTGTTCTGTCCCATCTTGGCCTCAATCTTCTCTTTGTAGCTGTTCAGTCTCCTCTTCAGCTCCTTCTGAACAGCCCTGAGTTCCTCATGATCCTTGGACATGAACGCCCTCTTCTTTCTGTTAAGAAGGCCTTTAATATCTTTGCTGATCCATGGCTTGTTAGAAAAACATGAACCTTTTTTGTTGGGATAATGTTGTTGTCGTCACAGAATTGTATGTAGTCTGTAATGCAACGAGAGAGACCCTCCGTGTCATCGCCGAAGTCTTCTATAAAAAGACCCCAGTCTGTGACATTAAAACACTCCTGCAGTGCCTCCTCTGTGTCATCAGACCAGAACTTAACAGTCCTTATGCTGGCCGCCTGCTGTTTCACCATCAGCCTGTAGGTGGTGTCAAGGAGTATCAGGTTGTGGTCTGAGTCACTAAGTGGAGGGAGAGAAGAAGAATTATATTATTATTATTAAAAGTTTATTTATTTGGATAAACCCCTTGAGGTGAATCACCTCGTTTTCGAGGGGGTCCTACAAACAGAAATACATAATGCAAAACAATATACAAAATTAACAGCAATAACAAAACCAAGACAAAATACAAATATGAAATGATACAATACACCATAAATATGACAAACATCCAAAATGCATCATAAAGATAGCTATACATATGCACCCATTAACCAGCCACAGTAGCAAAATGAATTACATTAGCCTAATAAAGAGAATGAAAAAAGGAAAGTCGAGTGAGTGATATAAAATTATATCATCAGAAACAAAAAATAATGAAAAACAAAAATTAATCATCATCTGAAAAATGAGCACTTCACCTCGAGATAAGTAGACAGATTATTTTTGAAAAGGTGGAAGGAAGTTAGGGAGCGTAGGTTTGATGGTAATCTATTCGAATCAGAGGGAGCCTTGTACTTAAAAGCTTTCTGGAATAAATAATAGATGGAATAATAGAACTGTAATGAGTGCCTCAATTGATATGTAGTGGAATATGGAACAAATAATTGTTTTAAATACTGAGGATATTCAAAATGTACACATTTGAAGATGACTTGAAGCCAATGCATATCTCTTATCTTGAGTGATGGCCATTTGAGTGAGCTATACATGGAGCAGTGATGTGTATCCAAGGCACACCCCAGAACAAATCTGCAGAGCTCATTAAAAGTTGTAGTTAGTGGTTGCAGGTTAGACTCGGATGCATTTTGATAAACAACATCCGCATAATCAAGGAGTGGAGGTAGAAGGTGAGTAGCAAGCTTCTTCCTAACGTTAAAAGTAAAACGGCTTCTTGACCGATATAGAAAACTGATTCCAAAATTAAATTTGTGTAGGATATAGTCAATATGTGGTTTAAATGAGAGCTCAGAGTCAAGCCACAGACCCAGATATTTAAATTTTTCAACTCTATGCAGAGAGGTACCATCATTACACCTAATATTTAGGTTAACAGATTTTATTTAAATGCTATAGCTTGTACCAAAGACCATTGTGTAGGATTTTGATTTATTAAGCAGTAATTTATTAGATATAAGCCATTCTTCGACAGCATTAAAATCTGACTAAAGGGCTGTTTGAATTTAAGGTAAATTAGAGTTGGAAGTGTAAATTACGGTGTCATCTGCATAAAGTTGAACGGAAGATACAGAGCAAGTTAAGGGAAGATCATTAATATAAATAGAGAATTAGAGTGGACTGAGCATCAAACCCTGGGAAATAAGTCCACACATCTTTTCTAGAAACTGGAGGGGAGTTCGTAACTAAACCCAAAGGTATAGCAAATCACTTAAATAATTACTTTATTAAAAAGATAGATAAGTTAAAAGGTACTGTACAGCATTAAAGTATAAATGTCTCAGTCAGATTAGATCATCTCATGCAAAGGAAAGATTGTATCTTTGAATTTAAAAAGTCAGTGTATCGAAAGTTGAATTAATGTTGATGAACTGCAAGAATAAGCCACCACGGATTGATGATTTAGATGGAAGGCTGCTTAAGCCTATTACTTCAGTTATTGCTCCACTGGTTAAATATATTATTAATTGATGTTTTACCCAAAAATTAAAAGTTGCAGTTTTCTGAATCCAACAGTCGACCGATAAGTTTATTGCCTATTTTGAGCAAGATTATGGAGCGTGTGGTGTATGAACAAATTCAGCTATATTTTTCCAGTAACAACTTACTGATTTCCAGCACGTATACAGAGAAAAATATTAACCACTGCTGTGACTCAAATGGTAGATGATTAGTACAAGCAGATTGAACAGAAGATTGGAGTTGTTTTACTTGATTTCTCTGCAGCTTTTGATATCCTGGATCATGATTTATTATTGGAAAAATTGAAATATTGTGTTTTTTCTTATGCTGCTTGATTATGGATGTATAGTTACCTCAGTGAAAGAAAACAAATAGTTTATTTTAATGGAAGTCAATGAGATGTTAAACATGTGAAACAGGGAGTGCCTCAAGGAAGTTGCCTTGGGCCTCTTCTGTACTCTATTTTTTACAAACGACTTTCCTCTTGTATTAGAAAAAGCTCATATGTCAATGTATGCTGATGATTCAACCATTTATTTAGGAGAGACAACAACTGATGATTTAAATACAAATTTAAGTCAGGAAATGAAATTGGTGTTGGATTGGATCAATAGTAATAAACTTATCTTAAATGTGTCTTAAACGACTAGTATGGTGATTGGAACAAACCACTCTTGGAGCTCAACTCTTGGAGCTCAAGTCTTTTCTCCTCACGCTCAAGTAACATTCTGTCTGTGATCAGAAGATGCACAAAATATTTAACACAACAAACTATCAAACAAATAATTCAAGCTTTATTTCTTTACCATTTAGATTATTGTTCTGTGGTTTGGTCCAATGCATCATCAGGTAAGATCAGAAAACTGCAACTGGTTCAGAATAAATCAGCACATGTGGCTCTTTCCTGTGGGTTTTGGACAAATGTTACAAAGATGCATGAATGTCTATCTTGGCTTGATGTAAAGAATAGACTACTGTACTTGTTGATGGTTTTCATGAGAAATATTATCACAACAAAGACGGCATTTATGTTTTACAAGAAGTTATCTTTTAGTTCAGAGACATAGTTATTTTATGAGACATGCTGCTAATGGCTGCTTTACTTTGTCTAAATCCAATACGTCTGTGCAGCATATGGTAATGTATAGGGCAATGAAAGAGTGGAATTCACTCTCCAACTATATTACAAAACTGAAAAATGTTGATAATTTCAAAATCAAGCATAGAGCATACTATTTATGAAGGAATGTTAGTAATTAACTTAATATTTTCTGAAGCACTTTTCACATGACAAAATTAACTGTTAATTAATTAATTAATTTTTTTTTTTTGGTTGTTTATTGTGTGGCCAGGGCATTCCTGTAATGTGAAAACATTGGATACGATGATTCAGTATGGAGCAAGTATTGTACGTTTTTTGTTGTTATTGTTGTTGTGTATTCGTGTATGTGTATCTGTCTTGTTATTGCTGTAGTGATGTTTACTGTATGTATGTTTTGTACTGTCATGGGAAGAATCATGAAGAGCCCAGGAAGAATAGCTGCTGCTATGCAAAAGCTAATGGGGATCTTAATAAAACAAATAAACAAAGTAAAGCACCTCTCTTAGATTTTATCGTATGTATTGAACAACTTGCTTGTGCACCCATAAGTTGCCTGGCCAATAACTTTTCAGATTTGTCTCCCAATTCAAAATGTTGCTTGAGTTTAAGTAAAAGATTATTGACTTTTCCACTGAGAATATTATTGTATTCATATTTCAGATTTAAGATCTTATTGTAGTCTATCAGAGACATTGAGTTTCTATATGACTCTTCAATACTACTCTATTTCCTCTAAACGTTTACGTTCTTTTTTCTTTGACACTTCAAAAGTATGGAGGTATTTTTGTGTCTTTTTGTTGCAATCATATAAAACTGTTTTGAGAGCATATTTGTTGAACTTCAATCAAAAATCAAGTTTGTAAGTAAAAACGTATGATCATTTTGCTTGTAAATCAGTACTCTTTGCTTGCAAGTTAAAAAGATTTGCTTGCAGATTAGTCCTCTTTGCTTGCGAGTTAAAGTTTTGCTTGCAAGTTCAACTGCACTTAATGGGCGGGGCCTACGCTGATGGATGAGAGAAGAGTTTCTATGGGTGGGTTTGACATGGCTCCATACATACAGAGCGGGCTACACCCACGATTCCCTCTCTCCCACTGGAAACGCTCGACAATCGGCATTACTGCTACACCCCAGGGCAACGATAGTAGTGACTGTTACACTGTCGAATAGTTCTGCCCTGGCTAAACAAAAGCAATCTACATGCACCAGTTTAAATAAAACATTCTTGCTATCATTAGGCACACGGACCCGTGTACTTCCGATACCGTGTATTATTCTATGCGATTTGGCTGTTTGTTGTTGTAGATGGGATAACCACCGTATTTTATTATCTGTCTCCATTGTTTGACGTCAGAGCGACGGTAAATAGCTCTTTTCTAAAAGTTTACTAACTACTAAAATCCCACATCCTGTGTATTTACAATGAAGCTTGATTCTGCACTCTGCACTTAGCCTGTATGTGAATGTTTACCGTTGCTATGGCAACAAGTGACCGCTGACGTTAGCGTTAGTTAGCTTAGCGCAATCGTCCGACAAACAATAACCTATAAAATTCTAATTCAACATATTTAAACAAAATCAACAACAGCTACCACCAGTTACAGTCCTTACAACCTTAGCTAATGTGATGTCACAGGTTAAATTGTCAAAATTAAAGTAATAACAGTGTAAATCCCTGAGGAACTATGCTAGCATTAGTGACGGTTGCATCCACTCGTATGCAGTTACCTTACGTTACAGTTCAAACAATATTAAGAAGCACAATACAAACTATATAAACAAGTTATCTATTAAGGGTACACTACTGATAAAATCTGAAGGTGCTTAGGTGACATTTACCCACCTGAAAGAATAAATGAAAACAAACTGTGGTTTTGCTGGTTTTCAGTAGCTATACTCTAGGTGTAACTGCCAGCTGAAGAACCAACCGTTTATATACTCAGATTTGCTCTCGTGCCTTTACTCAAATCAGTTCTGCTTTAAATTGAATGGGGGGTATCTGTAGATACAAAATCTTTATCATATGCATACAATAATGTCACAATTGAGTGGGATATTTCGTGTGGATATCATATTTTTTTTTATCACACCACTCGTGTAGATGAATTTTTTTTGGAAACTGGAGGCCGCAAAACTTCAGAATTGATTTTCGCCACAGCTCCCCCGTAAACTGCAGAACTCCCATATTGCTTTGCAAGCGTACTAGGCTGATGAGTAGAATTTAAGAAACAGGCTAAATGACAAGATGTTGCACACTCTTGTACAGTAGGTGGCAGTATGCACCTTTGAATTGTTTGCAATCTGCCAACCGAGAGAAGAAGAAAAAAAAAAAAAGCTTTGCAAGCTGTCATTCCGATTGAGACTGGCCAAAAGAGATGTGTCTTACAGCTTTCAGTTTAGGCCCCGCCCACCAGGTTCAACTTTTTACTCGCAAGGCTTTTTGACTTGCAAGTCTGAAAGACGGAGGAGAGAAGGCGTGGAGTGGGTTTTACACAGCCGATTCACATCACACCAATCAAATGAGCCCCTCTCCTCGCCCTTAAATGCACCGCGCGAAGGTGTAATGAGAGCTTACTCAATTCACCATGGCAGAAGAGAGCAGCAGCGTCAGACAGCCAAACTTCTCCCATGAGGAAACTGATGTTTTGGTCCGGGAGGTCTAAGCTCGCAGTGTCCGAAAATACGGAACTGCGAGCAGACCTCCATGGGCTGATGATGCAAAGGAAGCCTGGGAGGAGGTCACCACAATTGTAAATCAATGTTGCGTTTCTCATGTGCGCGCGCACTCTCTCTTACTCTCTCGCAGTCTCACTCTGTTTCTTTTCTTTTGACTTTTCTAAGATGACAGATGCTGAATATATACTCCATATCTGATGCTGCGGCTGTTTGTGGTTGGCTGAGAGGGATGTGAACTCATTAGTTTGCAGCTGTGTTAATCAAATCAGGCTGGGTTTCCATTACGCGTGCCAAACGTGCCAAACGGTGCCAATCCCCTTTGATCTGACATCAGATGTATATAGAGATACATTTATGTGCTGATTGCAGATAGTTGCATTGAATAGTGTTTTTTTTTGGGGTATTTAATGCATCGTTAATGTGCCTGACATCCTGGAAACCTGCCTGTGAGGTTTTGGTGACGTGTGCGCACTGTCCGCCAGTCAGCCAAACTTCGGCTTACACCGGCTGCGCTCCACCTGCGCTGACAGTAGACACCTCTCCCTGCTGCGCCGCCACACCCATCTCAGCACACCTTGGTCTGCCAAACTACCAAACTGAGCGCGCCTCGGGTTGCGCTGCTCGAAACTAGCTCTGCGCGGGGTTCGCCACCCTGCGCCACACCGGGAAACTAGAGGCCATTATGTCACCTCGCATCACAACCTCAAATGACTCCCAAAGGGTGGAGTCAGACACTTCCCCAATGTCATTGGTCTCTAGGAATTCAGTGAAAGTTATTAAAATCTCGGTCAGTGAGCAACAGAGGTAGCCAAACGCCAGCAGTAATCGCTTTAGGTATGGATATTCTCATCTGTAAAGACACGGGGCTATGGTCCGATATTAAAATATTATGATATCTTGTATTCTGGACACTGGATATCAATTTTGAATCCAATAAAAAATAATCAATCCTTGTGTATGACTTATGGACATATGAAAAAAAGAGTAATCTTTGTCTGTTGGGTGTTGCAATCTCCATATCTACCATATTCCTTGATTTTATCAGGTTATTAAGGGTTTGAACAGAAACATTTGTAGTCGGAGTACGAACTGAGAGTCTATCAAAATATGGATCTTGATAACAGTTGAAGTCACCTCCTATCAATATGTTAGTGGTGTCCATGTCTGGGAGTAGATCAAAAATGTTCCTTAAAAAACATGGGGCGTCAGAATTCGGACCATATATATTTAATAAGGTAACAGGATGTCACAGTCCCTGTCTCTCATTCCCCTCCTGTCACTCTGCTGCAGTGATTTTCCACTCTCCCTCCCTCTGCTCCACTCTACCTGCCAGCCACGCCCACCTTATCAGCCCAACTCTGCTCACCTGCCTACACAGCTGCAGCTCATCATAATCAGGCCTGCATATAAGCCTCTCCAGCACTCTCACTTGTTGC
>NC_065511.1:3011500-3045357 GCF_006386435.1 Epinephelus moara
TCAGCGTGGGTTTCCAGCCACCCCTGTCCTTTCCTCTGAACCCATGCATGGGGGGGCGGAGCCCATGCAGGTGGGGCACACCAGCCTAACGCCGGAGGAGCGAGAGCGCCGACGCCGGGGAAATCTCTGCCTCTACTGTGGCCAGGCCGGCCATTTTGTCTCCCGGTGTCCAGTAAAAGGGAGGGGGCATTCTGCTGAGCCGGTCCCAGAACTCTGCCCCCAACCCAAGACCACTGTTTCACGTCCAGCTCCTGCTGGCAGGGGGGTCCCACACCCTCGCCACCTTCATCGACTCGGGGGCAGATGTCAACCTGATCGACGAGGAACTCGCCCGTCAGCTGGACATTGGTCAAGTTCCTCTCCCTCGTCCCATGCCGGCCAGCGCTCTGGATGGTCATCTTCTGGGGACCGTCACTCATCAAACCACCCCCATCTCGATGCTCCTGTCCAGCACACACCATGAGACCATCCGGTTTCATATCCTGAGGTCTCCCAACCTTCTCCTGATCCTCGGCTTCCCCTGGCTTCGCCGCCATAACCCCCATATAGACTGGTCTACGGGGTCCATCCTGGGATGGAGCCCCTCCTGTCAACAGATCTGCCTCAGACCGGCAGTTGCACCCACGCCGCCTGCCAGCTCTTGTTCCACCCCTGACCTCTCCATGGTGCCCCCTGACTACCACGATTTCCGGGAGGTGTTCAGCAAGGCGAGGGCCACCTCTCTGCCCCCTCATCGGCCCTACGACTGCACCATCGACCTCCTTCCCGGCTCTGTTCCCCCCAAGGGTCGCCTCTACTCCCTGTCCGCACCTGAAAGGGAGGCCATGGAGACCTACATCAGTGATGCCTTGGCCGCCGGCATCATCCGACCCTCCTCGTCACCTGCTGGGGCGGGGTTCTTCTTCGTCGACAAGAAGGGTGGTTCCCTGAGGCCCTGTATCGACTACAGAGGGCTGAACGACATCACGGTAAAGAACCGCTATCCTCTCCCCCTCATCGCCTCAGCTTTCGAGCTGCTCCAAGGGGCCACCATCTACACCAAGTTGGACCTCCGCAACGCCTATCATCTGGTTCGGATCCGAGAAGGGGATGAGTGGAAGACAGCCTTCAACACCCCCACAGGACACTATGAATACCTGGTGATGCCTTTCGGGCTCACCAATGCCCCGGCTGTTTTCCAAGCCCTCATCAATGACGTACTAAGGGACATGCTCAACAAGTTTGTGTTCGTCTACCTAGATGATATCCTGATCTTCTCCCGGTCCAAGCAAGAACACATACATCACGTCCAGACGGTGCTGCAACGCCTGCTGGAGAACTCCCTGTTCGTCAAGGCTGAGAAGTGCGAGTTCCACGCCTCCTCTGTCTCCTTCCTGGGGTACATCATCGGCCAGGACCGCATGGAGATGGACCCCGCTAAGGTCTCAGCCGTCACCTCCTGGCCTGTCCCTGACTCTCGCAAGCAGTTGCAACGCTTCCTGGGGTTCGCCAACTTCTACAGGAGGTTCATCCGGGGCTACAGCACGGTGGCAGCACCTCTCACCGCCCTCACCTCCTCCAAGGTCCCCTTTCGATGGACTTCGGCCGCCGAGGAGGCGTTCCAGCACCTGAAGGGGCGATTCAGCTCAGCCCCCATTCTCCTGATCCCTGACCCCGAGAGACAGTTCGTAGTGGAGGTTGACGCTTCTGATGTGGGGGTGGGGGCCGTCCTCTCCCAGCGTTCTGCCGAGGACCAGAAACTACACCCCTGCGCTTTCTTCTCCAGGCGTCTGTCTCCAGCTGAGAGGAGTTATGACATCGGTAATCGAGAACTGTTGGCGGTGAAGCTGGCGTTGGAGGAGTGGCGCCATTGGTTGGAGGGAACCAAGACCCCCTTCCTCGTCTGGACCGATCACAAGAACCTGGAGTACATCCGCTCGGCCAAAAGACTGAACTCTCGTCAGGCCCGGTGGGCTCTGTTCTTTGCCAGATTCAGCTTCACCCTCTCCTACCGGCCAGGCTCCCGCAACGTTAAACCTGACGCCCTGTCCCGACAGTTCATGGTCGGGGAAGAGGGCCCCTCCAGTCCAGACAACATCCTCCCCGCTTCCCGTCTGGTGGCCGCTCTCACCTGGGAGGTGGAGGAGCGGGTAAGAGCTGCTTTGGAGGACCAGCCGGGGCCCAGCTCCTGCCCCCAAGACCGCCTATTCGTCCCTCAGGAGTTGAGGTCTGAGGTTCTGCAATGGGTCCACGGTTCCCGACTCACCTGTCATCCTGGAATTCATCGAACCAAGGAGGTTCTGCAACGGCGGTTCTGGTGGGCCACCTTGGATGATGACACCAGAGACTTTGTTAACGCGTGCCCAGTCTGTAACCAGAACAAGGCCCTGCGACGGGCCCCCGCCGGTCACCTGCACCCTCTGCCTGTGCCTCATCGACCCTGGTCCCACATCTCATTAGACTTCGTCACCGGGCTGCCGCTGTCAGGAGTCTACACCACCATTCTGACAGTAGTAGACCGGTTCACCAAGATGGCTCATTTCGTGCCCCTGCCCAAGCTCCCTTCGGCCAAGGAGACTGCTGAGCTGGTCTTGCAGCACATGTTCCGGCTCCACGGCCTCCTGTCCGACGTGGTCTCCGACCGAGGCCCCCAGTCTCTTCCCCTCATCTGAGCCCCAGAGACTGTGTGAGGGCTTTCAGCCCGAAGAACGAACTTTATTCTGTGTTTATTCAGTCTGCTCCGTACCTTGTTTGCTGTGGTGAAAATAAAGGTCATTACCAACTGTTCCTGAGCGCCTGTGTACTGCATTTGGGTCCATACCACACCCTTCTCACAGGAAGTGAGTTAATGCACCCAGATATCAAAATAAATCTCCCACAAGGATCAGTAGTCATTGAATCGAGCTGAAATGGGATATTCTTCTGAAAAAGGATTGCAACACCCGATGAAAAGGGGGATTGGTATACTTGAAATCCGTTTCAATATTTGTCTCCAGAACCAAAATGAAAAAACGTATAGCGACTTGTTTTCAGATTTCCGATTTTCTGTTTAAATGGAAAATAGCAAAAACAGAAAACGGTCTGGGATTCGGGCCTTTCAATATTTTCATCTCTCGCATATTGCGTGACCCGGAAGCCAAGTTTTTTTTATTTATTTTTATTTTTTATTATTATTGAAGAAATATACAAAGATATCACACAAAATATCGGGACAAAAAAAGCTACATCAGCGAATAAAGGGAAAAAATAAATAAATAAAGGAGGCTCGAGAGCTCTGTGGAGGAACTTTTGAACTTCGCAGAGGAGCGCTCCATTCTCAACTGCTTGTGTCCTAGTTATGGCTTTTTTCCAATCTTTATTCAAGAGAGTGGTATATCAGTTTGAGAGCATTATTTATTGATTTCACGTTCAGATTTTGTAATATTGTCCCTCAAACCCTGCCCCTGTACTCAAATAGCCTCTGTTTGGGCTTAGATCTACTCTGTTTCTGCTCAAACTGTGTGCTCGCATTTAGATACCATGTTGCTTGCACAGATTTCCTGCTTGCACTTCGGCTTTTCTCCTCACGCTCAAACTGTTTCTGTGCGCTTGTGGAATTGCTGCTCTCAGATTTCTGCCCTGCTCTTGGATTTTTTTTTGTATAACAACCCTGTCAAAATTCCCCAACCAACCAACCAATAGAACGCCAGGTTTACTGTTGACCAATGAAATGATCCCTGCCCCCTTTCGGACGTGCTCGCTTTAGTTTTAGAGAGTCCCATCTGGGGGACGAATCGGGTTCATCCACTCCCACCCACCAGGGTTTCCCTTGCTTTCTTTACAACTTTTGGAATGACGCCGATTGTTGTGAATTCGCATAATACCGCTTCCATTCAGACTGCAGCCGAGATAGCGTATGTATTCTCCCAATGCCAGTTTGTGCATATTCAATACGCACCTAGGAACCTTTTGCGAGCACTGGTTTCTTGTTGGACCGGTCGGAGTGAGAATTACATCCGGTTTATGGAAGCTAACACTTTGGCTAGCAACTGCTGAGTGTGGAGGCTGCAAATCTGGAGAAATTGTTCAATATGAGGTAAGCTGTGCTAAGGTAAAAATACGTGCCAGCTTATTGTTTGCTGCTACAGCTGACATATTGGAATAGACTTCATGGGGCGAGTATTTTTGTCGTGACTCTCGAATTCGCTACATTTGGCCATAACGGCAGCATAGAAATTATGCTGTATTTAGATGGATTTCAGCACTTACGTGCGTTTTCTTTGGGAAATGCCACTCTAGTTCATTTCTATAAACTAAATAAATATAGAATGTTGGGGTATACATGCAATTTCTGTGCTTTTTCACAACACAGAAGAAAATGAATGCATCAATGTTCTATGGGAAGCGACCAGGTGGACTTCAAACCAAGGTTCCACCAGTCGAAAGTGACGACGGCTGTCTCAGTGACAGTGGGGATAGTGATGAAGACTACTGTCCTACATCAGGTGATGAAAACGGCAGTAACAGAGGTGTCCGCACTATCCACTAAGCTACCGACGCCCCTATTACTGCCAGTTTCATCACCTGGTTAGTAGTGTAGTCTGTACGCAGCATGCACAGGCCCCATGCACAGAGGCACTGCCTCGCCGCAGCAGTCGCAGGCTCGATCCCAGCCTGCGGCTCGTCATTCCCCCATTCTCTTTTTTCCCCACTTCATGCAGTCCTAAAGCAAAAGGCCAAAAAAGATAATCTTATAAAAAAAAAAAAACAAGAAAAAAAGAAAAGCAGCAGTAATAATGCTATAATTTCTTTTTGAGTGTCAGTTTTTTGCTGTTTACATATGGCCAGATGTTTGTGAATGTAACCATGTGTACATGTGTATATAATGTAGATAAAAATGTCTGCAGTCTTCTACAGTGATTTCTTTTTTCTACAGTGATGAAAGCAGCAGTAGTGAGAGTACTGACAACAGGAGCAGCAGTGATGAAGACTCCGATGGAAATCACAATGCTTTTCCTAGCACCAGTGTTCTAAGTGAAAAGCTTGAGCTCTGTTTCACATTGGATTATAATAGTTGGTGTTATAGTCAGGACATTAAAAATAATTGTGTGGCATCAATAAAATCTACATCTATTTTTTCCATTTATGCCTGTTGTCACTAATTTCTATCTATTGTATGTGCTAAAGACAAATTAACAATCTCCACTTAATTTAGCATCAGCTTGAAAGCAAAAGCACATATAATTATTTTTTTTTATATAATTGTAAATACCTTCAGGCATCAAGGGGATAAAGAGAGATTTACACATGTGCGCCTGTATTTTTTTCTTTTTACTATAATAGCCGCTCTAAAACTAAAGCAAGCGCGCCCGCAAGGAGGCAGGGATCATTTCATTGGTCAACAATAAACCTGGCGTTCTATTGGTTGGGGAACTTTGACAGGGTTGTTACACAAAAAAAATCCAAGAGCAGGGCAGAAATCTGAGAGCAGCAATTCCGCGAGCGCACAGAAACAGTTTGAGCGCGAGGAGAAAAGCCGAAGCTTGAGCAGGAAATCTGTGCAAGTAACATGGTATCTGAGTGCGAGCACACAGTTTGAGCAGAAACAGAGTAAGCAAGCAGAGGCTATTTGAGTACAAGGGCAGGGTTTGAGGGACAAAATTAGAAAATCTGAACGTGAAATCAATAAATAATGCTCTCAAACTGATATACCACTCTCTTGAATAAAGATAGGGATAAAGCCATAACTAGGCCACAAGCAGTTGAGAATGCCAAGGCTCCTTTATTTATTTATTTATTTATTTATTTATTTATTTATTTATTTATCTATTTTATTTTTGCCTTTATTCACTGATGTAACGTTTTTGTCCCGATATTTTGTGTGATATCTTTGTATATTTCTTCAATAATAATAATAATAATTAAAAAAACAAAAACAAGCTTGGCTTCCAGGTCACTCAATGTGCAAGAGATGAAAATATTGGAAGTGTATGAAAGGCCCGAATCCCGCACCATTTTTAACATTTTCCATTTAAACAGAAAATCAGAAATCGGAAAATGAGTCGTTACCTGTTTTTTCATTTTCATTTTGGTTCTGGAAACTGTTTTTTCAGATTTGGTTTTATTTTGAAAAATGAATGAACCAGCGATACACGGATAACTTGAGAGATCCAATTTGATCGAAGTCGCCTCTGCTCAGTGGCTTTTATGTGTGTCTCCTGTAAAAACATTATATCTGCCCCTAATGATTTGAGATGAGAAAAAACTTTCCCTCTTTTAATTACATGAACAAGTCTGCGAACATTCCAAGAGACTAATGTAATATTGTTTGTATCTACTCTATTGGTCACTGACATATGCAATAGGACATAGAAAAAGAGGCTTGACAGGCACAGATTCAGCACAAAATACACATCTGGCAGCTCTTAATAACATAAAGCAAACAAAGAAAAAGCAAAAAAAAAAAAGCAAAAAATGTTTTGTTTTGTTTTGTTGTTTTTTTAAACAAAAAAGCTAGCCCAGTAGCCTCGGTTCAATGAAGAAAAATAAGTCATATACAACCGTCCTTTACAGTTATATCAGAGTTTAAATGAGAGTATAAGTTGCCCTCAATGGAGAAGAAGAAAAGGAGCCTCTGTAGATGAAGAGTCATTATTGTTGAAAAGTTGGCTATTAAGCTGTTGTAGTTTTCAGCTCTGTCTCCACAAAGGGCTCAGCATCTTTGGTGGACGTGAAGACTTTGGTCTGGCCGTTTACCTGTACATGTAACTTCACAGGATAGTGCAGGGTGTGTTTCCATTTCCTCTCTCGCATGGTCTGCATCACCCGCCGAAATTCGTTGCGCTGGACCATCACATCAGCTGAGCAGTCAGGATAGATGTAGATTATGCACGCTCCCTGGCCAACGCGGCCGTTATATTCCAGGGAGCGTTGCAGTCAGAGTTGGAGAATCAGTTCCTTCTCCTGAAGAAGTGCACCCTGGCTATGAGTGTACGGGGCCTGAGGTCCCCTCCAGGGAAATCTGCCGCTGGACCCAGTGCACCCGGTCAATCAACACCGGCCTCTGAAAGTTTTCCTCCCCCAACAGTTTAGGGATGAGGCTGGTAACAAAGTCAGTCGGCCTGCCCTTTTCCTCTCCTTCTGGGATGCCAATTATTTAATATTGGTGGTTTGGTGGTTGAAGCCTCTAACGCTGCAATACGGGACCCGTGATCGGTGACTGCCTCGTCAACTAAGTCCATCCTGTTGGAAAGATCTTTTTGGGATGACTGAAGTGACAGAAAGTTCTCCTCAAATCTGTCAAACTGTGTATTAATGATATTCAGGATCGAGTCTGACATCTCTTTCCACATGGTAGCCATGGCATCAGAAGTGTTGTCTTTGTCCATGGCGTCCGCTGCTGGCTTGCTTTGTTCTTTGACGCTCTTTGCCTTATGAGTAGTAGGCATAGTAGTTTGCAACTTTCAATTAAGCCACTTGTTTCGCCAATCTGACTAAGCAGTAAATGTTTTGAGAGCAAAATTCACTTTAAACGGCACACCAAAGTTATGAACACAAGGCGCAGAGCTCAGTGAATCACGTCTGGTCCATACGCCATCAACTTCCCGATTCCTGGACTGTCTTTTTAAGTGAAATTGAAAAGTAATGGTAATAAAATAAAACTCTTACTAAAATAAAATGACCCTACCTCAGCCCCTCTGAAAAATATGTCAGACATTAAAATAGGTGGGTCATTCATTTATGGCTCAGCAGCACCCAACTATTGCACATCTATTCTGTAAACAATAGAACATTTTCCTGAAAACTAGCAATTATCTTTTTTTTAACAATAGCAGACACCACAAGTCAGTGTAAAGTGCAGAACAAATAAAATCTTAAGTACTTAATCAACAATAATACTTGCTTCCCTGGCATCTCTACATCACTCTTTACAGATTTTTTTTTTTTTTTTTGTGATCAATTTTTTATTGAGTTTAAAGATATGCATACATAACAAAAAAGACAAAACAGAAAAAGTGAAAACTGATGGCGACTACCCTCCCCCCACCCCTAGATCTCCTTATAATTCACAAAAGAATGCATTACGTATACATGACAATTCATTCAACAAATAGGATCTACAATAGGATCCTAAAAACATCTGTTGCCTGGCTCAGAGCCATGCCAAAATCACACCAAAATAAAAATAAGAATTAAAAAAAAAAAAAAAATTAAATAAATAAAGATTATCCAAAAAAAAAATTAGGAACTGTGGTGCATAAATACAGTCCTCCCAGTTAGGTCTGTCACGATAACAAACGCCGCTGAGCGATACACTGTCCCAGACATCACCGCGACAAACTACACCATCATCAACATTGCCCTGAGACCACCTCCCAACCAATACAATGAAAATACAGCACAACAATGCAAATCCACCCTTCCAAAGAGCAACAGACCTCCACTTCACAAGAATATTCAACTTTGGAACTGGAATGTGAGGAAGACACCCCAAACATCCAAAATAAACAAAACAAAACAACCAAAAACAACAAATCACTGGGCTCATCCTCATCTACTGCACAATCAATCGATCTACTGATCACCGTGACAGGCCTACTCCCAGTATTACAGAACATATCATATCAAATCATACAGTTTGGAGACATATCATATCATATCATATCATATCATATCATATCATATCATATCATATTGATGATATAGTAACCTCCTTAGCACCATGCATCCTAGCCACTGAAAGTTCCATAATGACAACATCAACATATATATTTAACCAATGGGATTTTATAAGAGAGTGTGGAGGTTTCCAACGTAAAGCCAGGATTTTTTTCGCAGCTGTTAATCCAGCCAGTAAAATTCTTTTTTGATGCTGTGAAATATTTAGTGAGGATAAGTTGTTAAGGAGTGTAACAGTAGGGGTGCGTGGTACTTCAAAATCCACTATTTTTGTTAAAACAGAACAAATTGATCTCCAAAACATAGATACATCCTTACAAAACCAAAACATGTGCATAAAAGTGCATGTTGGTAGTGGAATAAGTTTCATCAGAAAGCGTTTCTTGGGAGTGAGATATGTTCGATGTATAAAATTAAGATGAAACTGCTGATGATTAGGATTTTTGGAGGTGTCGGTTATACATTTCCAGATGCTGTCCCAGTCCAGTGACTCATTATCAGACAGATGTTCCAGGTCTTTGGTCCAAATTTGTTCAATATACAGAGGTTTGTAAGAAGATACAGAAAACAATGAATACAGTTTAGAAACCAGACCACTTGTTCGACCTTGTACAGACAAAATAGAATGTAGTTGATGTGTTTTCAGCGGCTCATTCCATGGGACACCGTATGCTTTTAGTGATGATCTTAATTGAAGGTACAAAAAAAATGACGATCCAGGTAGGTCATAGTTAGCACGGATATCATTAAATGATATAAGACCTTTCTCATTATAAATATCTGCCAGTTTATGTACTCCTTTACATGTCCAAGAAGATGATGAAAATGGAACCCCTCCAGTAAGTAAAGAACAATTATTAAATAATGGGCTGTTAAGATGCCATCTGAGAGTAGTTTTAGATTCCTTTTCTGCAGTGCGCCATGTCGAAAGTAGAAAAGATATGACTGGACCAAGGCAGAGTTTAGATTGTTTAAGAGGGATATTAGAATAAATCAAGTCCTCTAATCTATGTGGTGAGGCTAAATTCTCTTCTATAGGTTTCCAAGACACTACTACTTCTGGGTTAAGCCAAGTAGATAAAGGCCTCAAAACAAAACCCCAAAAATAAAATTTAAAGTTTGGTACAGAGACACTGCCCTTAGATTTATGCCTTTGTAATGTGGCCATTTTTATGCGTGGTTGTTTTCCCCCCCAAATGAATTTAGAGATTAACGAGTTGAGTTTATTCCAGTAGTTGAGTGGGGGAGGGAGGGGTAACATAGATGAAAAGAAGTTAATCCTGTGTAGGATATCCATCTTCACAATTGATACACGAGTCTGTAAAGATTTGGTGAGATGAGTCCATCTGTTGAGGTCAGATTCCACATTTTTATAAATACCCATAAAGTTTTTCGAGATGATTGTATTTAAGGAGGAGAAAATGTCAATCCCTAAGCACTTAAAATGTTTAACTACAGGGATATATGGTGGTAATGAACTTGGTAACAGATATTGATTAATGGGTAAAAGTGCTGACTTGGTCCAATTTATTTTATAACCCGACAAGGAACTGAAATCTGTAAAGGTGTTTAAAATATGAGGAATAGAAATGGGTGCTTTGTCGACGAATAATAAAATGTTGTCTGCATAAAGAGAAATGGAGTGACTAGTATTATTAAAAGTTTTAGATTTTTTTGTCAAGAAAACCAGCATGTCAACCTTTGATGGTTTTAGACATGACTGTGACATGTGACAACATTGCCACCAGCACTAAACAATCTCTCTGATGGCGAAGTGGTGGCTGGTATGCACAGGAATTTACGAGCCAGTTTGCTCAGCCATGGAAAGTTAACATTGTGCACTCTCCACCAGGCCAGGGGATCTTCCTCTCCATCGATAGTAGGAGTCATTAAGTAGCTGTTCAGCTCAGCTTTAATGGCATCCTCCAACTGCATAGTGGAGGAAGGAGGAGGCACAGCCCTGCTCTTGAGGAAGCTGCCCAATGACCGCTTTCCCTTCCCTACGGTGGATGGCTCTGCCTCTGCTGCACCCTGGGGCATGGCATCTGTGGTTCTGCAGTCCGATGTCATTTTGAGCAATCGGGCATTCTATGTAAACATTAAAAAATGCCAATTAATGTAATAAAAATATGTGACATTGATGTGGCATTTTGTATTACTAAACTATACATAAACACAGGACAAGTTACCTTTTGTGCCACCTGTTTCATTTCGATCTTCACTCTTTCTTAGATGTCTGGGACATTCTCTACACTTATGTAGTCAGTCTTGAATCTAGGATCAAGGAACGAAGTAATGTCTAGTAGCTCCTGTTTGGCTGGGTCGCTGTATTTATCTTCAGTGTAGCCAAGAGCTCTTGACTTTATTTCCCTGGTAAGATCTGTGTCCTCATCACTTTAAATCAGGGTTGATGTTCTCAGGAGATGGAGAACTGGCTTCAGGTACGACACACTTCACTTCACTCGACAGGACATCTTTAAACTCCTGAAGAGGACCAAGGGCATTGTTTATTGATTCAAGGACATCTGTGTCCTGTCAAGTGGGGACCAGGTGACGTGTCTTCTTGTCTTCAGACAGAACCTGAGACAACACCTTGCTCTGCTCCAACACCCTCTCAATCATTTTCTGCCTTGAGCCCCATCTTGTCAGACACTCTGTAATCAGTGAGTGCTCGGGTAAATTTAATTCTTCTTATTCTTCTTCTTTTTCCAGCTATGAGAGAAATGGCCAACCAGCTGTTTACAAAGTTCTGTTGCCTGTTTAAATCTTGCATCATCTTTAACAGCATTTTCAGGACAAAAAAAGAACAAGAACATAAACATTAAATGAGCATTACAGGTTGAAAATGTAATTATAATAATGGTAAACTTTACAAGGCAGACTTTCTAGCAAGAGAACAAAGTAAATCCAAGAAAAGCATATTATAGACAACAGTAAGGAAAGCAATAATCAAAAGCACATAACACATTATTCATCATCTAATATTGATGATAAATAATCTGTTATCTATTATTATCATTATTAATTATTCAAACTAGGTATTTGTAAGGGCTTCAGAGAAAAAAACAATAAGAGAAAAACTGTACTGACTATACTGAAGACAACAAGCACACATCATCACATTAAATCTGTATAAATAAATAAATTAATAAACACACACACACACACACACACACACACACACACACACACACACTTAGACTTACCAATTGCAAGATGCAGCCTGCGGTCAAAACATTGAAGTCTGGTCTACTGATTAAGTCCCAGCTTTGATGACATTTGCTCCATTGTCAGTTGTGATGCACGTCTGGTCCTCTTCTTTCAGACCCCAGCTTGACAGACACTCTCTCAATCCAAGGGCAATATTCTCTCCGGTGTGATCAGTGGGAAAGTATGCTCTCTGCAGGCAGCGACTTTTCAACTCAAAGTTGTCATTTATGAAATGCACAGTCAAACTAAGTCGTCTAACTGTCGTTCTGCTTGACCACATATCAGTAGTTGTGACGTAATACTCCACATTTTTCAGCTCTGTTACAACTTTTTCCTTACACTCCGCGTACATCTGTGGGATGGCAACTAGAGGGCTGCATTGGGATTGGGTCCTGCTGGGTCCCGCGGGACCCAACCCAAATCTTGTGGGAGCGGGCGGTTTGAACTTTGCTGTGGGCGGGAACGGGCGGCTAAAAAAAACACACTGCGGGATCGGGATGTAGCCTATAGCGACAGGATGGAGTTAACAAATGATGTGGAAAAGAAGCTCAAACAAGGTCTGAAGACGCACTGAGCCCTCTACTTCCCAGCGCTCTCAAAGCTGGCGCGTTTCATCTTCAGTATCCCCGCATCCAGTGCGCCTTCAGAGTGGGCCTTTAGTATCTGTGGGCATCTTGGAAGAGAGACGCATGGGATTGGGACAGCAGTCGGTCAGCAACATTCTCTTCCTCCACAGCAATATAATGGCCAAGCGATTCATTTGTTAAATTCATTCGTTTCATTCGTTAACTTTGTTTATTTTATGTTATTTGTTAGTGTTAGTTGAGCCACTCACAGCCTACTCTCATTGCTATTTGTTAATTGCATAAAGAGGCGTGATGATGCCGGTGTTATTGAGCATAGGCTTTATCTTTATCTCATTAATGTTTCTTATTCAGGTCTCTCTTAGAAAAGAGACCTTAACCTCAATCACTGCGTGATTATATAAAGGTAGAAAAATAAATAAAATACAGAGGAGGAGAATAGAATATGAAACAGCCTTTATTTAATTAAAAACTAAACGAAAACAACGAAATAGGAGCGTTATTCCTGACCAGTGCGTCAAAAGACATGCAGGCCAGGGAAACGAAACAAACAACCCCATGAATCTCTTTATTAATAGCCTATAAAATGACGTGTTTTCTCCTGCGGGATGGGAGAAGACACAAAATCAATGCATCTCTATTATTGTGCGGGCATAAATTCTCAGAGTTTTGCAGGAGCGGGCGGGAGTGGACATACACATTGCAGGTGCAGGCAGGAGTGTAACACACACGTTGCAGTTGCGGGCGGTAATGGTCAGAAATTACGCAGGAGCGGGCGGGAGCGGGATGAAGAAAACAGTCCCGTGCAGGGTTCTAATGGCAACCTGGTTGAAGTAGGTGCGGGAGGGAATCACATATCTTCTGTCCAGCGTGCGGAGGAGGTTTTGAAATCTGTCTCTGGCGACCGTGTTAACAGACACCATGTCTTTGGCAATGTAATGTGTTATGGCAGTGTCTTCGGCTGCTCTTTTTATACAGAGTTACACTAGCAAACAACGCTGTAATTCAGTCCCTCCAGGATCTCACAGCAAAAAAAAACGTGAATTCGCGGCCAATTTTGTCAAAAATCCCATAAAAATTGCAGCATTTTTATGTAATTTTTTGCGGGAAATTGTGGCTAATGAAAAAATAAAAAATTACTACCTTCAAAAAAATAAGTCATGTAATCACTTGCTATAATAATCATACTGAATATTACAAAAACAGCTGCAAATGTTTTTTATAGTTCTATAGTTCTTCTCTAGTTTCAAAACATGGACTCCAGTAATGTTGCAAAAAATCCTGAGTGAATATTGTATCTCTCAAACCACACAATGTGACTGTAAAACAACATGAAAGCTACATCTTCTATAAACATAACATTTACATTCAACACATATTGAATGCATTTAAACAGTGGAAATTCTTATGTCAATACAGAGCGTTTCTCCATACTGCAATGCCATTAGCGCATTTGATGACGTTTCAAATGATGTTGCGCGCGCAAAAACTTCCGGTTGGCCAGAAAATGCGGAAAAACGTGGAAAAATCACGGGACTTTTGAAAAATTGCAAGCCCCCGCAAATATTACGGACTTTCGTTGAATTTGCGTTAATTATTGCGATCTAAAGAGGGAGGGATTGGTAATTGTAGTCTGTTTGCTACAATGGGCTTGAGCATCACTTTCACTCGACTTTTCACCGGACTTTTTGGTCATGCACTTGTCACTTGCCTGTGGTGATTTTTCAAGTGCTAGTATAAATTGGTTGTGTTGCCGGTGGATGTTGCAACTTTTGCTCGACAGGTTTTGCACAGTACCTCTTTCTGGTGCATGTCTGCAGTCTCAAACCTGAAATACTCCCATATGACCAACGTGCTGCTTTTCTTTGGGATTAAATCCCCTTACTCAGCTTCTGATTCTGCTGAAGCCATTTCAAAACACATTTTTTAGGGACATCAGTTTGTTGTTACTGAGTGTGTATGCCATCGCCTGGACAATGGCCGCTTCTGATTGGAGCGTGGCTTGCATGAGGAGCAGATTAATACTGATTGGTTAGCGTGACCTGTCCACGAGTAGCATGCCGCTTCTGATTGGTGAGCTTGACAGGGCATGACGGCAGGATGGTAGGGAGACGGCATGTATGTGTAAAATAGTTGACACAACAGAGCCTGGGTCAGTCAGGAGCACTGCAATAAAATGCAGCTTTTGCGATCACAGAATTGCATTGCCTGAAATCGCAATTTCGATCAGAAAACAATAAATCGTTCAGCCCTAGTTAAAGTTAATTAAAAAGGGTCTGGAACTGAACAGAATTCCATGATGATGATGATGATGATGATGTCCATTCACCAACCAGACCTCCACACTCTTTGTCTACATAAAAGGCACACTTCCTGCAATGGCACTGAACATTGTGTATGAACATAAGGTAAAAACGTGATCTGGCAGACTTTCAGGATCAAGAACGACAACTCTGTCATAAAGGGGTAAGGTATAGAGAGAGGTACCGTGGGTGTGTTTGTTGTTGACGTTCTGGAGCGCTGTGTCAACTTCTGCCTGTCACGTGCATTGTGTGTTTTCAAAATAGGCTACTCTTCAGTTTTCACAGGAAACGTACAGTTTGCATACAGTCTCTTTCAAAATAATCACACTACCTTGGTACAACACTGCAAATTGATGTTTTTTTTCTTAACAACAAACGCATGTGGTCATGTTTAGCCAACAAACACACATGGTTAGGTTTAGACAACGAAAGCACAGGCAACCAATGCCAAGACGTCAACAACAGCACATGGTTATGTTTAGGGAAGTAAAGCATGTGATTAGGTTTAGAAAGAAATAACAGGGTCTGGCTTTACAATCAAAATGACCAGTGGTTGTTGGACCCATCCATCACCTCTCCCACCCACCCTACTCAGACTTACGCAGCCCTAACTATTTTGGTTGTCCCGCCTCGTTTCCCCCTGATGCTGTCAGGCACTGTTAAACAATGAGGGCGACCAGCCACATATCATACCAACGTGAAAGGACAGATTTTTGTCAATGTTTGATGCATGAAGTCACTGACCAAGTGCCGGATTTCAACGCTTCGACTCCGGTCTTTCAGCGGGGAGTATTCATGTGGGGCACAATGCTAACAGCTGTACCCAAGTGTAAACAATGGATGGATCTCCCGATACAGTTTGTAAAAGTCCAAAAATAAGCAAAAGGCACACCACTTATCTCACCAGTTGCACATCCATAGCGTATGGAGGAGATAAGAGATTAGATTATAATGATTGATCTGGTAAGAGTCTGAGGTACGCAGAATACATGGTTGAGTAATTGTTTATAACAGATCTAAACTGTCTGTTGTAAAAATCCACCACAGTTTACAGACAAACCTGGTTTAACTTTGACCTACAATACTGACTGCAGTTGTGCATGGTTTTTCTGTGCAATGGAGAATTACAATGATTTTTTTTTTGGGTGTGCCCATCTTTCAGTTTTACCTCCAGATGGTGGTTTGATAGTGGCTCAATTGTTGGCTTGTTTACAACCTGTCTTGTGCTGAGTGCTCATGCTGTTTGTTTGTTTTGTTAAATTGCTCTTGAAACATTTCTGTTATTATTTTTATTCTTATTTTTATTTTTTCTACTTCATTATTAAGTTTTAACCTTTCTGTACTTATTTCTCTCTTCCTGTACCACCTGAATTTCCCCTCTGGAAATCAATAAAGGATAATCTTATTACCAACAGCCTCTGTTGTACTGTGTGTTGAGAGCTAAATTGTAAATGTTAGCATGCTAATAAGCTAAATTAAGATGGTGAACATGGTAACCATTGTACCTGCTAAACATCTGCATTTGGCATTGGCATGGTGAGCATATTTGCACACTGACTTTTGAATTTAGTTAGAGGCAACACATTGCTTAACTAGTGTCTGGAGACTCTTCGTCTTGTTTACCCTGCTAATTATGGGATTTATCAAACAATTTGGTTCTGATTGCACAGCTCTCATAAGATTTAATTGGAATATGCATAACCCCCTGATCTTTCCTCCAGCACTGCCATCTGGTCTAATCTTCCACTTCTGCACTTGAAATATTCAAATCTAAGCAGAGTGCTATGGAGCTGTTTACTGAGCACATTCATGTTCCCCAGAAAATGAACCTTTGCCATTTTGGACACTCACTGGTTTTTCTCTAATGCCACCCTCAGCACAAAATGTCAACACAATATATCTCATGATCTTTACTGAGCACAATCATGTTCCCAAGGGGATACATCCTTTGGATTTTAATGACTTCATGAGGAGTGCTGCTGGAAATAGAACTGAACAGAGAACAATTACTTTCTGTGTTGAACTATATTCCTCATAGAGTGTTACATGGAGAGTCATTTGAGTGAACAATGCTCCTTCCTCAGTACTGCTAGGAGGAGGATACCACTGGGTGGGTTAAGAATTAGGGCTGGGGTGGAGGGTACTTCCCAGAGCATTAAGAACTGCTGAGTGAGAATACGATGAAAGGGTCTTGAGTTTCCACTGGGGCCAATGTGAAATGAATGACCTCTATATTCTTGTGGAGAATGACTCTTTTCGGGACTCAGAACAGCACTGTTAACAATAGACAGAGAAGCAAAACATGGAAAGACAGGAAGGTGAGCAAGAATGGTAAATGTCAGGTGAAAGTAGTAAGAGTCCATTTTTGGAAGTAATAAGCTTCTATTGTTGTTCTATCTCATTATCTCACAATTAACCACGTATGCTTTTTCCAGTCATGAAGGATGTGACATTGTGTTGGACACAAATGAATCAGCTCTATGAGCCAGCTTTCAGACTTTCTTTTTTTCTTTCTTTATATTGTAAATTAATCGAAAACAAAATCATAAAATAATCATACAATGTATTTGTTAAATCAAAGGAATGTCCACTTTGGTAGTAACATTAAGAAGCCAAGCATGGAGACTTTTGTATGTTGCGTGGAATTCCCATTACTATAAAGGCAGACTGATGATTAAGTTATGATTGAAGAATCGAGCTGCTCAACTTAACAACTTTTTATTCATTTCACTCGTTTCTTCCTCTTTGCCTTGTTTTCTGATTATTTAATAGACATTTCAGTCTAGAGCCATATGCTGCAACATTAGCTTCCCTTCAGTCCACAAGACAACAGGTGGACAGGCACACACACATACTGCGTGCATTTCAACGTGCTGCAAGCGGCTGCTTTCAATTAGCAGTGTGAATGTGTGTATGTGCATGTGTGAGACACTGGGGTTTACGTACATGCCCATTTTTGTAACCCCATGTGTCATACCAATCACCTCAAGATGTGTGTCTGTGTGAGTGTGTTTGTATGAGTAATGGAGCCACTGTAGGAAATACTGGTGGAAACAGGGCTGTAGAGTCTTATTACAAGGTCCCCCCAAGTCAGGATAACAACACACAAAAATGAAGTTGACCGTGTTGACTTCTCAATGTGTTCAAACAGCAAAGACAAACTGTTCTCTGCAACAGTATGCAGTGCTGGCCTGTAGCATAGTCAGTATAGGCAAATACAAAGGGCACCATCATCCATAGGGAGGCCCACAAGTAGGGGAAGAAAAAAAACAAAATGTTTATCTTTTACTTTTGTTACTAATACTATACTACATAGCAAAGCCTGCTGAGTAATAGAGAGGCCTTTCTTGTTTTTTGGGGTGGGGCTTCCTGCCACCTCCTGGCCTCCCTCCTTAAGTCGTTACATTTTACCTGCTCCATGGGGGAGATGGAAGAGTTATCTTACGTCACGTGAACCCTAAACCACGCTGTATAACTGTCATGTCAAAATGACAAAAGCTCTGAAGTGCCCACTCAACTATCACTACACTACTGAGAGGAGTGGATGTGGAGAGTCAGAACATAAAAAGAAAAAAAAAATCTGTGTTGAAATCAGCAGGAGGACAGCTAGTTATCGTTACCTCTAACCAGGCAGTGGCCACAACCAGCAGCTCACGGAGGTTGCATTGATTTACATTGTGAAGCCATCAGGCTCTATTCAGTAAAAATGAGTGTTAGGCGAAGGTAAATTATAATGTTCTCATGATGTAAAATGTAGCTTTTGGTAAGAAATTTTAACACATCCAGCTGTTTGAAGGAGAAATTTGTCTATGTTATCACAGCACTATAAAATAGATATTGGAGAGGGAATTATATTTCATATATAGTAAAAAGCCTTTTTTAAAGACATTTTTCATGTGAAAGAAGGTTATGTTAAAGGTTGTTTCATAAATGCGTATTCATTTCTGCTTATTCAAAGGTAGTGTGATGAAGGACTGAATACTTTAAGCTGTTCATTTATTTTTTTATTGAGTAGATTTCTGTGTTTCCCTGGCACCGAAAAAGAATTAATAACAAAAAAATGAAAGAAACACCAATATAAAAACACTGGTATCAGCTATTGACCAAATTGGTATTTTAAACACTGATATCAGTAACTGCCTAGAATTTCAAAATCGGTGCATCCCTAGATCAGTTAGAAACTTAATTTGTACATTTTATTATTATTCTACAATCTCATACTATTTTATTGTTCATTCTTCTGAACAAGTTAATTTGTTATTCCTTATTATTGATTATTGATAACTGATTATATGATTGTTAAAACATGTACAACATGTTACTGAAAGCAATTTAGCAAATATTTTCTTTTTTGTTTTATTGTTAGCTAGATTGTTTATTTCCATTTTTGTCACAGTGGCCACTTCTGACCTGCCATATATGCCACTCTCTCAGTTAACCCAGTAAATTTCCAGTCACCCGCCTGTCCACCACACCTACCTGCCAGCCTATCACCTGTGGATCATTACTCCCTGCTACTATAAAGACTCATACTTCACAGGCTGTCCTTGCGCGGCTGTTCTTTGTCATTCTGTGCAAGACTTTCCAGCGTGTGTTCCTGGACTGCTTCCCCGTTGCTGACCATGCCTGTCTCTCCTGCTTTGCCTGCTCCCCGGTAAACTACTCAGTCTTCTGAGCGCAGATGAAAAAAGCTTAACTGCACAGACTAGCCAAATCATTGTAACACGCTGAAGAGGACTCTTCTGATTTGATGTGTTTGGTCAAGTAGCATCGCCTGTTTTTCTTCCCTGACAAGTCTTTCCATCACTTTGTTATAATGATTTACTTTTTGAATACATTTTATTTTCTTGATTACTGGCAATCTTGCAAGCATCAAGCACTTTTGTTCCATGTTTCTAGTGAATCAGGTTCCTTCAAATTATAACCGATAAGATAATGATTAAGCACAGTTGTAGTTTTTCTATTGTAGCCCTATACTATTTAGCAATGTGCAGACCATTTATTGTCTTTTGTTTGTATATTCTGAATTATTATTATTATTATGTCAATAATTATGGTCATGCCAATAAAGCATATTTGAATTTAAGAAAGAGACAGAGAGGCAGACAGGAGTGTTAAGAGTACATGGAAAATGAATGGCTGCTCCTTTAAATACTTGACACACTCAAGTGTGTGTGTGTGTGTGTGTGTGTGTGTGTGAGAGAGAGAGAGAGAGAGAGAGAGAGAGAGAGAGAGAGTGTGTGTGATACCACCATATGGTTAGGTTTCTGTGTAAATTGTTTCGGTCATGTCCACAGCTGTTCTCAACATTCCACACTGTCTGCTTGACTTCCAGGAGCTTGCACGCACAGACGCACGCACGCACGCACGCACACACTCACACACTCACACACACACACACACACACACACACACCAAAGGTCAGTTTTGTGCTTCACCAGCCTAAGTTATAGTAATACCACTAATACTGTGATTTACCATGACTGCGTGTTGTCTTGTCAGCCAACAGTGAAGCACAGTGTCTTTACTTAATGAAGGATGACTTTGTATTTGCATTGGCTGCTAACATACTGTATGTGGTTTGAAAGCAGAGGTCAATAAGTCACTGCTTGTTGAGCTGGTTGTCATGGTGGCAAATTATTTCAACCAATAGGAATGCAAGTGAGATGGATGGAGAGAGAGAAAGAAGGAAAGAAAGAAAGCAGGGAGATCTGACTCACTTAAGAGTCATTTCTGTGATGTGTGATGTTTTGTGTTGGTTTATGCATATGCAGTTGTCAGTTGGTCTAAGTGTGTGGGTTGCTGTATATTCACCATGATGAATGGCACAAATAGGGACTTTACATATTAGACACATGTCACACACTTCACACCACACACTCACCTGATCAACAACAAAAAACACTTCATGCAGGCTTTCACACACTTGTTGCATCATACACACCACCTCTCCACAGCACCTCAAAAAAGTGTTAGAAACTGATACAGTACCTTATCCTCTGCATTATCACTGTGGTCTGAGACAAAACTGTCACACAGACAGAAGGGTTAAGTGCAGTTTGTGCCCGAATGTTCCCTGCTGTATGCCTTGTTAGGGACCTCGGCCGAAGGACGAAGTCCCTATTGTTTTTGGTGTGTTTATTATTATTATTATTATTATTATTATTATTATTATTAGGGACCTCGGCTGAAGGGCCTATTGTTTTTGGTGTGTTTATCAGGACTGGCGAAAAATTTGATAAAATGAAAAAATTAACCCCAAAAGTGCCAAAATGGGCTCTCTAGCACCACCTTGGCACACTACAATGGCCACTGCTGCCCATAGGAATGTCATAGAAAGATCAAACCAAAACTGGCTTGTTCGTCTCATCGAGACCTACAAATCATGAGCCTACACCCCTGACCTAAATCCAACAGGAAGTGAGCTATTTGCCCTTTCAAAGTAGCATGTCATTTTTCAAAAATTGTCTTTTTCAAAAAATATGTCCTCCTACAACGTTTATCGTAAGTGAGCTATTTGCCCTTTCAAAGTAAGATTTCGCCTCAAAAATGCTCTTTTTCAAACCTTTTCAAAAAACATCTTGTCCTACACCGTTTATCGTATCGGCTTCAAACTCGCAACCTTGACAGATCAACCCCTGGGGTACAAACCCTCTGAACAACTTTGTCATTACTCGAACGGTTTGGATTTTATGGGCTCCTAAACGTGAAGTGCAACAAAACCTGACGATTTTCGCACCACCTAGACACACTACAATGGCCACTGCGGCCCGTAGGAATGTCGTAGAAAGATCAAACCAAAACTGGCTTGTTCGTCTCATCAAGAACTCCGAATCACACGCTGACACCCCTGACCTAAATCCAACAGGAAATGAGCTAGTGCCTCTGAAAGTAACATGAGCAAATGTGTCAGCTGTGAGCTGGACATCTTCAACTTGCGACCAAGATTGCATTTTTGACTCCACAAATATGAAACCTATATGTCTGCGTTCGGGACGAGTGTATCTCTCTGTTGGATTGGACCCACGGTTTGGGAATGAGAGGGAGGAATTCGAAAGCCATCTCCATCTGCCTGCTCTCAGAGCTTCTCTCTCTCTCTCTCTCTCTCTCTCTCTCTCAGTGACGGACTCAGGATGTTTGAAGGGCAGGGGTGAAAAGGAAAAAAGGGCACCTAATGCATGACATGGGGCCCCATTGGTGCGCAAAAAAACAAAATTTGACCCCCTAAACATGCTCAAAAATTGGCACGCATGAGACCAAGATCGCATTTTTGACTCCACAGACATAAAAACCTATATGTCTGCGTTCGGGACTAGTGTAGCTCTCTGCTGGTATGCTCAGATTGACGATGGGACCCACGGTTTGGGAATTAAAGGGAATAGTTTGAGAGATTTTAATCCCATCTTAAAGTGCTTGGGTTGTCACCCTGTCTCTCCCTCAACTGCATGCAGCTCATTAATCAGCATAACAATGGCTTCACTCTGACACACACAAGCCTGTGTGTGTGCGTGGTTACAATCTTTAATGGACAGATTACAGCAGCACAATCTCCATTTGAAACAGCATCTACACATTATATATCAGTGTTTTCCATCTCCCACATACTACTACAGCCTTTATTACTGATAATACTGTTGCTACTTTCATGATTATGACTGTTAAATACATACTGTAATGTACTGTAATAAAATACACACACAGTGCTCAGTAATTGTAGCACATGTAGTATGCAGCATGACAAGTGACTTACTTATCAGAGTATCCCTTTGGTCAACAGTCAAGTAACCACACACAAACACATAAACAAAACCACACAATCTCACACACCCCAGCTGCAACCTCCCATGGCATGGGGGGGTTCATGTCTTCTGCAGTTTGGTTTTCAGAAGCCATCAAATTTCCACTTCCAAATCATGTCGTCTGCCTTTCCCTAGGTAAATTTATAAGGAACAACACTGAATATTTTAGATATTTCTCATCATCACACACACACACCTGACATTACACACATTGACCAAACAGACCAGTTCATGTGGCTCATTCCTACAACTTCCTACATAAATGCCTAATAGAAAAAAACATGTAAATACAAGATTTCTAGGTCAAACTCTTTTGCCTCATTTAGAATTTGAATCAAATATGTAGCTAAAACTATGCTGCAGCAGTAAAGGATCAAATACATGTTGGCCTGCTCAGTTTTTCCACTGAAATTAATTAGTATTTGTGTCTGCCTGCTGTTACTTATATCCTCACAGCAGCCAATACACATCAATCAAGCTTTCAAGGTCACATGAATTCAAATGAATATGGATGTGTCGTTTGATCATCACACATGTCAAAGGTCCATTAGGTCACATGGCTTATGTCTACAACTTTCAAAATATAAGCTCACACCATCTTCATAAGAACCCTTTACTTTTTTTAAAAATGAACTTGAAAATGACCACATTCATTTGTTGTACACCCAAGGTCTTCAACAGGTCAAGAGGTTTTAAATTACTTTAAAAATGATCTTAAAAGTATTTCCATTTATTTTCATCAATATCATTTCTCTGAACCCAACTGAATGACCTGGAGGGTTACAGCAAATTACCTCATTTCAAGTACAAGTCCATAACAGAGTGTTACAAACATCAGGAAAGTATACATATCTTTGAGGAAATGTTACACTCCAAAATTACAAGCTCCTTTGTTTAATCACCACTTTAGTCTTTGTAAAAATAATATTCTTTTATGATTTACTCTCCTTTATAATTCATTATCCTGTTAAAATTTATATTATGTATTTATATATTCATGTACATCACAATGTGTTACACAACAAACCAGGAGTACTGTGACCACAGACCTTTGTTTTTTACAGTACATGGGGAACACTTCAATTCTAAACAGTATGACAGACACCACGTTGTTATTAACATTGTAGAATTTCTTTATCATTACAGTGTATTTCATTTCAATGTGGATGTTTTGGAGAAGACATTTTGTTTCCATAGCTGACATATTACAGTTACATTTTAGTTAATACATCGGTTGAAAATTAAATACATATTGTAAGGTACTGTAATATAAAGTCCCTCTATTGCCAAAAAATGACCTTGCATACTCTTGACATTGCTTGTTTTATCGACATTTCGACTCTTCCGAATAATGCGCACTGTCTACATGAGCTGGAGGCCGACAGCGAGAGTCCGAGGTCCCGCCCAACGCTGCTTGCAGCTTTAATTATTCTTTCTTTCTTTCTCCCACCACCTGGTTGAATTTGACCCCCTAAACATGTTCACATCCTCCCCAAAATTGGCACGCATGTCAGGACTGCCGAAAAATTTGATTAAATGAAAATATTAACCCCAAAAGTGCCAAAATGGGCTCTCTAGCACCACCTAGGCACACTAAAATGGCCACTGTGGCCCGTAGGAATGTCATAGAAAACCAAAACTGGCTTATTCGACTCATCGAGACCTACAAATCACATGCTGACAGCCCTGACCTAAACCCAACAGGAAGTGAGCTATTTGCCCTTTCAAACTAGCATGTCATTTTTCAAAAATTCTCTTTTTCAAAAAATATGTCCTCCTACAATGTTTATCGTATCAGCTTCAAACATGCACATGAGAGGCCAACTCCTGCTGAACAGATCATCTGAATAACTTTGTCATTACTCGAATGGTTTGGATTTTATGGGCTCTTAAAGGTGACGTGCCACAAAACCTCCTGATGATCTTCATGTCACTTAGACACTGTTGGGATTCACAGGACCACAGATGATTTATCATTTGGTAAAATCATCACTGATTTAAAGGCTTTTTCCTCTGCATGCTCTTTGTCTTCAAACAAAGAGAGCTAGGTGACACCTATCGCCACAGGAGGTCTCACCTCACATGACCCTCGTGCCCTCCTCATTTGGCCCTGTGCCCTTGAAAAAAATATCTGCCCTAAGGCCACAGTGGCCTTGATGCCCCGCCCGCACTGCCCCAGGTGATTTTGCGGTTTTCTCCTCTGCCTCTTTCCTGTCAACACGGCTTTGATACCTGCGTGTATTGAGAAAAAAATAATGCGATGACATTCTGGAGTCATTGGGCAACATCAAATGAGACGATGCGTACATCACCAGTGGGGGGTTTGATTCGAGCCTGGCATGAACTGCTCAGACGGGCTGTAACGACAGTTTGACACCAGTCTATCACCGGCCAACCAGGAGGCTTCATCAAACGCCCGGGCAGGGATCGGTACTGAGACCCTGTATTAAACAACCCAAGGCAAGTTTAATCAACACCATAATAATAGTAAGCTCCGCTATTATCGGCGTTACTTTTTAAAGTTTCGGTTTCATGTATCATCATTCTGCAGCCTCTCCCCCGCTCTCTGCATGTCACCCATCACAGCGCGCGCACACACACAGACACACAAACTCAACAGCAGAGAGGCCGCGGTGCAGATGAAGGGAATATAATTTCAAGATGACTCTAGTTGACGACAACTACGCTTGTTACTGTGAGTAACTGCATAAAACCTCTGCCAGCCAAGCCAATACTTTATCAATACATGTGATCAGCATGTAGAAAGTCTATTTCAATCTGCTCTGTCCGCAGTCTCTCATTCACCGCTATTATGATTTATGATTGCGGTCGACACAAGCACATCGCGCTCGCGGTGCTAACAGCAAGGTGTTAAAGACAAACTAAAATGAAAGCTGTCTGTATGTAGGCTAACACTTTATCTGAACATGTACCTGAGGCAGCCGACCTGCAGACAGTGAGTGTCCTCAGTAGAGGAGGGACAGAGAGCAGGATGAATGACTGATACTGATGTTTGTCTTCATGCTGAGATAACGTGACTTTCTTCACTCAGTATTGTGATGTCAGGAGGAATATTTATATTCCAGTGAGATATTATTGGGTTTTAAATAGTGACTTTGTTGTTGTAAACATGACTGTTGCTGCCACGGACTGTATAAAACTATATCCTGTGTAACTGACCTGTAAGGAAAGCATCAGGAGGTGAGGTATGTGCATGTGTGTGTGGAGAGGAGAGAGGGAGATGCTGGTAGAGAGATAGTGTTTGTGTGTTATTAGATACTGTTAATGTCACTTATTATGCTTCTTTGCATTGATAGCTCTCTTTTAGTCTGTTTCTGCATTATGTTGAGGAGGGCCATGCCTGTGTATAAATATATATATGTATGCAAAAAAAAAAAAAAGGGGATCGGTTGCTTGCTGCTAAAAATGTGGCCCATCAACATGATCTGGTTTTGAAATGCGGCCCAGTTGAAATAGTAATTGAATAGCCCTGCTGTAGTTTGTTTGTTTGTTAGCTATCTAACAACACATCAAAAATAATTATAAGCCAGTCGTGTTCAGTGAATCAGTGTATGATGTACACTCAAAAAATATTTAGGCCTTATATTTAAGATTGTTTGCTTATAAATACATAAACCTGGTTGTTCTATATTTAAAACACATTGGGTTTATTAGTGCTATTAAATAACACAATAACTCACATTATTACTTATTATACTCATTATTATTACTTGAGCTCATTTCATTTATTCATTTCACAGATAGTTATACATCCTTAGTCCTTAAATTAAATTCATTATGGACGTGGACCTAAAATCATTGTTTTACTGTATGGCCTCGCTGCCCTGGCTTTTGGCCTTTGTGCCCTCAAAAAATTGACAACGTGAAAGGCCAAGTGGCCTTGCCCCTAAAATGACGAAATTCCAGGTCTGGTAAGCACTCAGCGTCTAACTCTGCTAAACCCTGAACGACCAGCTTCCTTGGAGTTTCACCTTTGGAACAAAGGACCCAACAAAGACTGCACCTGGAACCATCTTCCCAGCCTTCTTCTGCCGGCTAACAAAGCAGCACACCATCAAGTGACTCTTTCTCCCATCCACTCAAGGATCGGTAATGTAACAACTGGGCACAGCTTATCACAGCTTTACAGGCTTTTGCAGTTAGGTTTGGTGAAGCCAACTAATCAATGACCTAAGTGTTTAGTTTGCTAATACTGTTCACAAACAGATTCTTGCATACAACTAAACAATCTCTGTACTAATCCAGACCGTTTGCAACACATATCACATTGACATAGACTCATTAACAAATAGGCTTTCAACAGAGCTACACCCAAACAGGCATCTCAAAGTTCCCGCTTCTTTTCCTTTGTCTTTGTCCTGACCACACAGTCAGACGAACACCTCCCCCGAAAACTGAAGCAGCCTTGATTCGGCCATTTTGGTAGTTCTCTGTTGTCAGCCATTTTGTTTTGTAGGCCAAACGGCTCCTTGATCACCACACCCGCCTTTGCCTTTCTTTTCTTTCTTTCTCTCTCTCTCTCTCACACACACACACACACACACACACACACACACACACACCAAGTTTGTATATAGTTAGTTAGAATTTGTGTGTTTGGTTTGCTTTGCTAGTTTGTGAATAAATATAATTCTTTGTAATCATACCTGCTGTCTGTTTAATGTTGCACAAGAGTGAATGAAAAGTCAACCTCTGCCGTGTCAAGAACTCCGAAATCCTTCAGGCGTTACTGTTAATTTTGGTTGTTGTTATTAATTTAATCATTAATCAAACTCCAAATTAATAGTTTAGCGTATTTTATGAGACTGATATCTTTAACTGGCTATCATTTTTCCCTTTATGGGAATGGTGCCTCACGAGGTGATTTAATGTTAATTAAGTCACATTATTTAACATGATTATTCATTATTAATAATATGAAAAATATGAAAAATTATTAATTATTTCCGATGGCCAATTAAATCCCAACATATTTGGTGCCACCGTGTGAAGCCCGAATTTATGTTCCCAACATTTTTGGTGCCTCCGTGTGAAGCCTAATGTGTTGACCCCAACAACACACTACAATGGCCACTGCGGCCCGTAGGAATGTCGTAGAAAGATCTAACCAAATTTGGCTTGTTTGTCTCACCGAGACCTAAAAATCATGAGCCTACACCCCTGACCTAAATCCAACAGGAAGTGAGCTATTTGCCCTTTCAAAGTAGCATGTCATTTTTCAAAAATTGTCTTTTTCAAAAAATATGTCCTCCTACAACGTTTATCGTATCAGCTTCAAACATGCACACGAGAGGCCAACTCCTGCTGAACAGATCGCCTGAGTAACTTTGTCATTACTCGAACAGTTTGGATTTTATGGGCTCTTAAAGGTGATGTGACAAAACCTCCTGATGATCTTCATGCCACCTAGACACACTACAATGGCCACTGCGGCCCATAGGAATGTCGTAGAAAGATCAAGCCAAAACTGGCTTGTTCGTCTCATCAAGGCCTACAAGTCACGCACTGACACCCCTGACCTAAATCCAACAGGAAGTGAGCTAGTGTCTCTGACAGTAACATGAGCAAATGTGTCAGCTGTGAGCTAGACATCTTAAAATTTTGACTCCACAAGCATGAAACCTATATGTCTGCGTTAGGGAGGAGTATATCTCTCTGTTGGTATGCTCAGATTGACGATTGGATTGATGGTTTGGGAATAACAGGGAGGAGTTTGAGACATTTTAAAGCCATCTCCATCTGCCTAGTCTCACACAGCTTGTCTCTCCCTCTCAGTGACGGACTCAGGATGTTTGAAGGGCAGGGGCGAAAAGGAAAAAAGGGTACCTACTACATGCATGGGGCCCCATTGGTGTGCAAAAAAACAAAATGTGCCCCCCTAAACATGCTCAAAAACTCACCAAAATTGGCATGCATGTCAGGACTGGCAAACAATTTGATAAAATAAAAAAATTAACCCCAAAATTGCCAAAATGGGCTCTCTAGCGCCACCTAGACACACTAAAATGTAAATGGCCCGTAGGCATGTTGTAGAAAGATCAAACCAAAACTGGCTTGTTTGTCTCATTGAGACCTACAAATCACGCACTGACACCCCTGACCTAAATCCAACAGGAAGTGAGCTAGTGCCTCTGAAATTAGCATGAGCAAATGTGGAGATATTGTCAGCTGTGAGCTAGAGTGGAGAGGGGTCTAAAATCGTCTACAACTTTTGTCTTTAACTTTCTACTTGAGCTGGAGGCAGAAACGGCCGAGTCCGAGGTCCCACCCAACACTGCTTGCAGCTTTAATTTTGAAAGAGTCTGTATGCACACTGTACATTTCCTGTGAAAATGGAAGTGTATTTTAAAAACAGACAGTGCATATAACAGGCTGGTATTGGCTGGTAAGTTGACACAGCCTCCCAGGATGTCAACAACCAACGCATCCAGGGTACCTTGCATGTCATAACTCGATATCGAAAGTCCATGACCAAACGTCAATGTGTGATGAGGTTGGATTAAGAATGTACTGGTGCCTATCACTTAAAGAAAGCTATGTGAGGTAAGGAGCCACTATTGTAATACTACTGTACCATCTACAACATCTACAACCAAGTTGAAGAAACTTTTGAGGCAAGCGACTCATTAGACAACGCTGAACGAGCAGGAGAACTTCAAGGTCTTGACCTCCATGCCTCAAGCCCCCCATTCATTCCTCAGTCTCTCCCAATCACATCCTGAACTCTCCATGCTTCAAGCCCCCCATTCATTCCTCAGTCTTGCTCAGTCACCACACAAGCCATAAGTGCCAATTGTCTTCCAACGCCAGAGCCTGCATTATTCACTGGAGATCCTTTGATATTCAAGGACTGACGACTATCTTTCTAAACATTAATAGACAGGAAAAACATCCCTAAGAACGAAAAACTGTACTACTTAAGAATGTACCCGCCACAAAGAAAGAGCTGTTGAAGGATTCTTCTTCCTGGGCACCGAGGCAGCATATGACTCAGCCTGGCAACTGTTGGAGAAATGTTTTGGAGACCTGTTCATGATTGGGAAGTCCTTCAGACAAGCTGAATGTGTGGCCAAAAATAAGCTCCAGAGATGGTTGTGAGCTAAGAGACTTTGCAGATTCTCTCAAGAGCTGTGAGGCTGCAATGCCCCACATTAAGACATTGGAAGTTCTCAATGACTGCAATGAGAGTCAAAAAAATGACTGACTATCCACCATTCAAAGAATTTGTAAACTTCCTGTCAAAGGAAGCAGATCAGATTCCATCATGTGTCTTCTGCAAAAGAACAAGAAATGTACTTGCCAAGTGCAGAAAGTTTGGTGAAAAGAAAGTTCAAGATTGTGTGAAGTTTGTGCAGTCAGAAAAGCTCTGCTTTGGATGTTTAGAGATTGGTCATCACTCAAGGTGTGATAACAAGAGTACATGCAAAAGGTGTCAGAGGAGACACCCATGACATGTCTACATGATGATAAGTTCAAAGAACATCGAAGATCAACACCACCAAAAGGAGACGACAACTCAAAGAATAAGGTTGACACCAAAGAAATAGCTGCAACAGCAACTACCAACAGAGTCATACAAGAAGGCTTAAGCACATGAACATTCTCAATCGTACCATTGTGGGTCTCATCCACGACAAAGGTCCTTGTCTACGCACTCTTAGACACACAGAGTGATACGATTTCATCCTGGATGGAGTTGCCCAAGACCTCAACGCAAACAAAGAGAATGTCAGTCTGCAGCTATCCACAATGTCTACAAGGTCAACAATTATACCATGTCAGAAACTAACAAATCTACAAGTGAGAAGATACAACTTGGAGAAAAGGATTCTGTTGCCACCACTTTTCACACGAGAGTTCACTCCAGCAGACAGGTTGTACATTGCAACTTCGGAAACAGCTCTAAAATGGCCTCATCTGGAACAATTGGTGGACAAGATTCCACCACCATTGGATTGCGAAGTGGGCCTCTTGAACGGCTATAACTGTCAACAAGCCCTTCTTGCAAGAGTGATCCTGTCCAGTGAAGAGAACCATCCATATGCCCAGTGTATGGCTCTTGGCTGGAGCATCATTGGCTGCTCGAGCCCAGCAAGAGACTATAGTGACGCAATAGGAATCAATCACAGAATCGTAGTGCAACAGGTGACGCCGGTTGCACAACCATCTGCCAGACTAAAGAGAAAAGTGCACTCCGTGTGCAGAATGCAAATCAAACAGACATAATCAAGGCTCTAAATTCAATTTCATGGAGCACACTACAGATGATAATCCAGTCTCTCGGGAAGACCTTCTCTTCTTGACCAAGGTAAAGGCCAACCGGATCCAACGCATAAGATCTAGCACAAACCTTGAGCAATGGCAACACGTTAGGTCTAAAAATAACCCAGCCGATCACACTTCGAGAGGGCTGAGTGCAGCAGAATCTGCCACGTGAAAGGAAAATGGTGGGAGAAATGGAAACTACCGACCCTGAGCTTCAGAAAGCCCATGTTCACGCGGTCAAAATGAGGGACGTGAATTCAATGGCAAACCGCATCGCTAAGTTTTCTGACTGGTCCAGGGCCGTGAGAGCCATTGAGCGGCTCAAGAGATTTATCAGAGAATTCAAGAGACTTAAACCAAGAACGAACGAAGTAATTCATCTCAAGGAAAGAAGCGAAGCAGAAATCTTCATTATTAAGCTAGTGCAAGGAGAAGCCTTTGCTGAAGACATCCAGAAAATCAGGCTTCAGAAAGAGGACACCTTGGATAAGCGCAACAAGTCACTCCGGTTCAATGCCTTTCTGGACAAGAACAATGTCCTCAGGGTGGGAGGACGCTATCCCAATCAGCCTTGCACTATGATGTGCACAAATTTCATGTGTCAGCCTTGCTTGTCAAACATCATCATGAGCATGTACACCACCAAGGAAGAGGCATGACCATGAATGAATTGCGTGCAAACGGAATATGGATCTTAGGATGTGGAAATGTGGCCTCCTCATACATTTACAAGTGTGTAACTTGTAGGAGATACAGAAGAACTACCGAGGTTCAACAAATGGCAGATCTGCCGGAAGAGAGGATAGAAGCATCCCCTCCCTTTGCTTACTGCGGCATTGATTGTTTTGGCCCCTTCATCATAAAGGAAGGAAGAAAGGATTAAAATGATATGAATTGCTATTTACCTGCTTATGCTCCAGAGCAATATAGAATCACTAGAGACTTGATAACAGACGCATTCATGAATGCACTTTAAACATTCGTGGCTATCAGAGGTCCTGTATGCCAATTGAGGAGCAATCAATGAACAAATTTCATGGGCGCTAGGAAAGTGTTTTCTGAGTTGCTGAAAGGAATGGATCGAGAACGTCAACGAGCAATCGGTGGTGACTTTGTGATGAATGTCCCATCAGCTAGCCATATGGGTGGAGTCTGGGAGCTTCATTTCCGAAGCATCCTGACTGTCATGCTCGACAAATCTGCAAGCAGACTCTACATCACAACTCTGAAACCGTTTCTTTATGAAACAATGGCTATAATCAACAGCAGGCCACTAAGTGTTGAACATCTACACCAGTGGCCCTCAAATGGCGGCCCGCGAGCTGAACATGTGACTCCTTCACTGTGTGTGTTTTGGTTTGGTCAGCACATGTAAATGGGCTGTCATTTCCATGCCAATGATGCTGTGATAGGCTGTTAGCGAGAACAGCACTTTTTTACTTTCGCTTTTGAAGAAGTATTGATACTTAGCCAGCAGTTGGAGCCTAGATTGAATGAAAATGGCATGTTCCAAGTTTGAAAAGAAAAGAAAGGTGATGAAAGGTTTTGTTTAATTTGAGTATTTATTTAAATTTATGTCAAAATGGAAATGGCAATTTATTTTGGTATGTATTTTTATTGTTGTTTTAAATAAAAAGGACATTTTGTTTTGAATATGACAGTATTATGGCTTGTGGTTTGACCAACTATAATAAATGGACCTTTGACTCATTGAAAAATGTGGTGTGCATGTGCACGACCACGTTGCGTCAGCCCCCCCTTTACTCGAGTCACATACATGAGGTTAGATTAATTCAAACTAAAACATTTCGTCAATTCATTTGATAATCTTTGGTCTAAAGGAAAATCCCACATTTTAAGTTAATGAGTGATTTGGTGGGAGTGTAAGTGCTGTTACATAAATTCCAAGTTCTGTCTGTGTTGTTGTGAAAAGAGCTACAGTCACGGTTGGTTCAACAAATACTTTTTCAAGCACAGTCCCTGACTCCTTCTCAATACAAAAAATATACTGATTGCTTGGACAAGAGATACGTGAAATGGTTCACTAAAATGAGCTGTTTGGTGGGAAATAAACTAGTAGACTCCTGACATTGTCATAATTCTGGGTTGTTATCTATATTCTGTTATCTTGTGGACTTTGTTTTGGGGTTTTCTGTTTGTGTTCTTTTACATTTCATGTTAATTATTCATGTTTCATCTGTTTCCTGATTGCGGATTACTGTTAATGTGTCATGTCTGGTCTTACTTCTCAGTCCTCGGTAGAATTTGAAGGATCCTTGACATTGGAACAGTCCTTCGGCAGGATTTGATGATGTAGCCTTTTTAAAATTCAGCAATTTAAGGATAGTTCCTTGACTCACTGGTAATGCAGTCCACTCACCTGTTCTACTTTTACCTACCTGTTAGCCTATCCTTTTGTTTACCCCCTTATCTCAGTTCCCGCCTACTCGAGCTGTGTCTTGTTCTTCTGATTGTTTCTCTGTGTATATCTATACCTGTGTTTCCCTTTTGTTCTGTGTGAATTCATGGTCAATGTTTCCTGGTGTTGTAGCATTGTTTTTTGCTTCTCATCTTGATTCCTGAATTTCAGATAATGCAGTCATGTTTTGTCTTCAACCCTGAATTCTAACCAAGACAGGCATATGCTAAGTGAGCACACATTTGTTGGGACCTCAACCACGTGTTTTAAACAATAGAGAGGACTTCACAAACCAGCAAGTCTAAGAACAATAGTAGCGTACCAAACCACCATCGGCCCAGTAAACTACACCTAGGTGTAATTCACTCCCAAAATTCAAACAAAATCCCCTTGACATCACTGAAACCTTAATTGGCACTGTGCACCATCCCCCCCCGCTATCCCTGTGTGACAAGCTGTTGGAAGGAAGCTCTGGCTTTCTGTGCACAAGTTACCAGAAGGTTATATCTCAAACATTTCAATTAAATCCATGGACCGCGGAACGCATCTGAACAAGGGGGGGCCATAATTTCAAGTCACGCGGAGGGGGTGGGGGGGCATATGCATTGAAACAGACAAT
>NC_065511.1:3046223-3052416 GCF_006386435.1 Epinephelus moara
GGTTCAGGGCATATTCGTCCATTTATGAATAAATATGGAGTGGAAACGCTCATGCATGTGCACCAAGTTCCTGTGTTGACATCCTGTCGCTAGACTACATCTTCTTCTTCTTCTTTTTCTTCTTCTTCTACTGTTTAATGGCGGTTGGCAACAGCGAATTGGCCCATTATCGCCACCAACTGGTGGAGTGTGGATCAAAATGACTATTACTATTTGCGTTGGGTCTATGATTAAATCAACCTGGGCCACTGGACGAGGAAATACCTATTTTCTTTTTGTTTTGAAATCACACATTGCCCTGTGAGCAACTCCGTAGGGGAGCTCACCATTACCACAGCCTCCACACACACGTGTAAGCACGGCTACCTTGTTAGAACATACTGTGTCAGACCTATCAACCTTGGAGAATATTTTTGAGTACACATACAAGCGCGCAAACTGCGTGAGCCAAAATTTTTAGCGCATCAAAGTCTCACTCAGATACCCAAAGCTGGAAACCCTGACCACCAGCGGCAAAGATATTGTTTGAACATTGGCATTTTTGAGCATCAAATACTTAGGCTATTCCGGCATTCTACTGAACTTCTATGCACCAATTTGTGTTCATACTGCATCAATTTGTGTTGGAACTATATTTATGTAAACAAAAAGTGGAATGAAAGGTCCCACACAATGTCCTCACTGGTAAATACAAAAATGTATTTCCAGATAAACGTTTTGGAACAAAGTGCCTTCGTCTGACTACAGTGTGTGGGAACTTTCCTTCCTTTACCTGCAAGCTTGATGCTTTGTCCTACGCACCAGTCATAAAATATTTTACGGTGTGCATTAGCCTTTTTTGTCTGTAAACAAAAAGACAAAATTCTGGCCCAGCTGATATTACTGCATTCTACTGAATTTCTATGCACCAATGTGTGCCCATTCTGCATCAATTTATAGTGGTGATGGTGAGTATTTTATGTAAAAGATGCACCCTTGGGAGTACAGTGTACACTCTACAGACAATTCACCTGCCTTCTCTTCCTCTCTCCCACTGCTCCTCCTCACTGACCTTTCTTCACACCCCCTATTTAGTCCAAACAGAATGGTGTCTTTTTTTAGGGGCGCTCACTCTCTCATCCTCCTCCTCGTCTGACATTGTTGTTGTCTACCTGCAACAAGCTTGCTCATAAGTCTAAAACCTTTCAATGCTGGTCACTTTTTGCCCCAGCAGTCAGAGTAATATTTTCACTTTGGTCAGCTTAAAGATATGTAAAAGATGTTTAAGTGTCTCACACTCTACAGACAACTTTACCTACCTTCTCTTCCTGTCACACTCTGCTCATCTCCTCACACTTCTCTCCTTTCTCCACACCGCCTATTTAGCCCAAACAGAATGGTGACACCCTGTCAATGCCATTACTTTTCTTAATGATTCCACTGAAGTATTTCATAATGAAATACTATCCTCTGCAATTTTTTCACTTTGGTCATGCTATGTAAAAGATGATGGCTCTTTTCAACTGGAAGAGCAAAACACCCACAGACTTAGCTCTTACAGGACAGTGTTTCGCATTAGCCTCGCTCCTGCCAAAACACAGTCCTTTCAACCACCGTTAACTTCGACAGTAAAAAAAAATCAGAGGCAGTCTCTTTAAGAATGGCGCTCGTGTCAGAAAAACATTTTAAAGGCACTTACCAAAGCAGAAGGGTCTATTCTAAAATGATGGCTAATGTTAACGCAAGCTAGGGAGTGAGAAAACAATACAGCTAACGTTAGCTAGCCAATGGACATCTAACCACGACCTCACTGACTTGGCTAACGTTACATTTCAACAAACACACAGATCATCAAATAATTGAGATTAACGTTATATTAACAAGATGAGATATAATAATAGGCCTAATCGTTATATATTATAATAATACTGTACACGTACCATCTCTCACGGTAGTGAGTGATTGAATGCTGTCTGAGTGATCATTTTATTATCTATGCTAGTTGTAAAATTCAGAGAAATATTTTTAAAAGTCATAATACAAGTACAATGAGATCTCTTAAAAACTATAGCCCTGCTGCTTTATGTGAGAACTTGATGGCTATAAATTGGATCGATTTAATGAAATGTAATGAGGTTGATAAAGCCTGGGATTTATTTAGGTCAATTTTTCTACAGGCTGTGAATTGTATAGCTCCATTTAAAACTATCAGACTAAAGCAGTGTACAGAGCCATGGATGTCTAATGATATTTTAAAGGTCATTAGAGATAGAAACATAGTTTTTAAGGAATTTCAGTTAAACTGGAGCGATGCTTGTTTTATCCAATATAAGAGCTTACGTAATGAAGCACAAAGACTTATAAAGAATGCAAAAAGATCCTTTTTTAAAGATAAAATATCTGAGCATCAAAATGAACCCAAAAAACTTTGGAAGACACTAAAAGAACTTGGATATAGCAAAAGTACAAAAACTAAGACTGTCAAGATTAGTTTGGAGGTGAATGGTAAAATCACCTCTGACAAAAAAGAAGTGGCTGATTATTTAAATACCTATTTTAGCTCAGTAGCCAAAAATCTGGTAGCAAAACTCCCTGGCCATTCGGGTGTATTTAATGAAGAGCAGGTGCAGAAGTATTATTCAGAACAAGGCATCCAGTCTGGATCCTTTTCCTTTAGCAAAGTGAGTCCTATAAAGGTTCTAAGGAGACTTCAAGAACTTAATATTAGTAAAGCCACAGGCCTTGACAACAGTCAAGCTAGGTTCCTTAAAGATGCAGCAGATATTATCTCCCCGGCTCTCACGCATATTATAAATTTGTCTATAGAACAAGGTAGTGTTCCATCTGATTTTAAGACGACCAGATTTTTACCCCTTTACAAGAAGGGCAGCAAGCTTGATGGGGGTAATTATAGACCTGTATCTATCCTATGTGTAGTGTCCAAAATTATGGAAAAAATCATACATGAACAGATCGAAGATTACCTACATAAAAATAAGATATTTTATCAGTTCCAATCAGGCTTTAGAAAATTACACTCAACTGAGTCCTGCCTGTTATTTTTGACTGATAAAATTAGAAAAGAAATTGATCAAGAAAAACTTTGTGGAATGGTTATGCTCGACCTGCAGAAGGCGTTCGACACGGTCGATCATGGCATTTTAAATTACAAATTAAGAGCTCTTGGTTTTAGTGACAGTGCTTTGAAGTGGGTAGATTCCTACCTCACTGAAAGACACCAGAGGGTAGACATAAATGGAACGTTATCCATCCCAAAGGCTATGACATGTGGTGTCCCACAAGGGAGTGTTTTGGGTCCACTGTCGTTTTTAGTATATATTAATGATCTGAACTCAGCATGTGCATGTGATTTATTTTTATATGCAGACGATGCGGCATTGCTGGTGTCTCATAAGAATAAAGCAACTGTAGAAGATAGACTAAGCGTGGAGATTCAAAAAGTAGCGGGGTGGCTCTCCGATAATAGGCTTTCTCTTCACCTTGGAAAGACTGAGTCCATTCTCTTCGGAACTAGACCCAAATTGAGAATTTCACCCAATTTTGAGGTAAAATTTGGGCAGTCAGTAATTGCAGCAAAAACAAAAGTTTACTACCTTGGATGTGTTATAGATAATATTTTGTCAGGAGATGATATGGCCATGAAAGCACACAATAAGATTACCAACAGAACAAAATTTCTGGCAAGAAATGCAAATATACTGGATTCAGCAACTTTAAAAACCTTGGCTGGAGCATTAGTACTATGCCATTTTGACTATGCTGCCACCTTCTGGTATAGTGGCACTGCACAGTCTCTTTAAAACAAACTGCAGACTGCTCAAAACAAGTTAATTAGAGTTGTTCTGAAGCTGCATCCCCGCACTCATTTGGATTCAGTCCATTTCAAAATGAATAATTTCTTAAATGTGGAAAAAAGGGTGGTGCAGATTAAAATGAGCATTGCCCACAAAATAGCTTTTAAAAATGCTCCTCCCTACCTTGCTGACCTTTTTAATCCAGTGAGAGCTACACACTCTCACAATACCAGAGGCAGCCAAACAAATTTTGTTCCCTTGAAATTTAAAACTAAGTTTGGGAAAAATACCTTTTCATACACTGCAACTTGCCTGTGGTGTGATCTTCCTGTTTCTCTCAAATTAATCTCAAATGAGAGATATTTTAAATTCAGTCTTAGGAAATGGCTGACTAATTGAAGATTCTGTGCTTTCTGGTTCCAAAAAAAAAAAAAAAAAAAAAAAAAAAAAAAGGGGGTTGTTTGTTTTTAACTATGCCACTCTTGCCTGTCATTGACACAACAGCCGGCTTTTTTNACCTAAACCTAAGCCAGAGCCCCATGAAACACCGCTTGCGCTCTTGTTGGTAAAACATAGGCTGCAGGACGCTACCAGGAGGAGTGCTTTGTTTCAGACAAAGTTTAGGGCACATTTTGACCAATGAAAACTGTTGAGGTGAAACGCTAGGCTATGCAAAAAAAAAGCACCAATTCACATCTGATCTAATCTGAGGGGTGTATAGGCTACAGTAAAATAGCCAACCAGACACTTTCTTTTTTTGCGTATTTTCAGCGGACTTCTCGTACCTGCGTACTTTGGGTAAGAAATGCGTGCTTTGTATGCAGGATGCGTGCACGTTGGTAGACTTGCTGTGTGTTCTATGGAGCTTTTTTCCTATCTTTATTCAACAGAGTGGTTTATCAATTTGAGAGCATTATTTATTAATTTCACGTTCAGATTTTGTAATATTGCCCCTCAAAACCCTGCCCTGGCACTCAAATAGCCTCTGCTTGCGCCTAGATCTACTCTGTTTCCGCTCAAACTGTTTGCTCGCAATAGCCGCATACAGTATAATAGTAGCCGCATGGCACAACGACCCCTAGTCGGCATGCTGGAGGAGAAAACGATGTCACCTTCATCATGACTCAGGATTGAGAGTCTAGCGGATTGCTGGCCACCATGGACCGTAAAAATAATTTGAAGGAAACCGCTTATAGTGATCACTTCTGCCCGGGTCAAATTGATCACTATAAGCAGATAATTATTATAACCAATTTTTTTTTCTTTTTCTGAATTTCTCATGCAGATTACCATCTAACTGACATTTGTATATTTGTCACATGAATATAAGTAATGAAACAAGCAGCTATGCTATTTACTGAATGTTATTGACTGTTTCAAAACACAGAACAGCTGTTTGAGAGAAAATGACTTTTTCCTTTTCTTTTCTCCATCATGATTTCAATGTGCACGCGTCACCAGCCTCAGGTCACCAGCTGGCAACAGACGGTTGTGTGTTGTGCATTAGGCTGCGGGGGTGGGCGCCACAGTGAGAAATTTGAACCAGAATCGACTTTTGAAGGAAAGCAACCTGTACAACCCTACCATGAGGGAAGACAAAAACATTACTAGGAAGAAAGAGGACATTTCTCTTTCTTTGATAATGTTAAAAGTAAAGTTAGGCTTTGCTGACGGCTTCCAGACTCATTTTAAAAAAGAGAAGATAGAGAGAGAGAGACAGAGAGAGAGAGAAGCAGTGGTTGAGCGAGCTAGAGAATGGATGAGGAGAGCGAGCAGTGGTAGCAAGAAAGGCGGTGAATGAGAGGAATAAAACCTTATTTTCTGAGTATTTCACGGCTGTTAGAAATAAACGTGTCCACAACTGCACCTCCACAACCGTGATCACTATAAGTGGTTTCCACTTTATCTACACACACTATAAGGCTGTGGAGCGATGCCACAGAAATAAGACGTAGCAAACATATGCGCGGCTGAAGGGCTGAAACAAAATGCGCTCGTGAAACTCCTTGGTGAAGGGAGCCAATCATGGATCTATTAATGAAACGGAGCCAATACAGAGGATGCGCTTCATAGAAGGCAGGCAGATGTGATGAGCATGGAACCAGGACCCAGGAGAGAGAGTCAGGAAAGAAGTACCATGCCTAGGTCACACATACACACACAGAAACAGCGAGACAGATAAGGGACTACAAACAGCAAGGTGGGGGGGGGGCATAATGGAAAACTTGAGGCAGTAGCTGTGACACTCTTCTACAATGAGTATGTGTATTCATTCAGTCCAAATAAACACAAGAAGTTTGTGCTCTAGAGAAAGGATCAGCACTCAGTGAATCACCTCCTAAGCCCTATGATAAGCTATTATGGCAAGGCTTAACTATACAGACCAGTGAGCAGTGATA
>NC_065511.1:3053518-3063518 GCF_006386435.1 Epinephelus moara
TCCCTCACGGACAAACTGAGTTACTAAACTCCTATCCTTAACACCTTCTGAATTCACCTGTCTTCGTTTCCCTTCGATGCCTGCAGTTAAACATTTCAACACCTGGTTATGTCGCCATGTATATCAGCCTTGTGACAAGCTAACTTTGCAGCCTGACAAAATATGCTTTGTAGAATAATGTTATATAAGACAGAAGCAATGGCCAAAACTACAGAAATATCCCTGGACACCTATTGACCCTTTTAGGGTTGACTTCACAATAGCCCCTTTTCCACCAACATTTCCAGGAATTTTATTTCCAGGATTTGATTTACCTGGGTTAAAGAATTCCTGGTAATCTGTGTGGTTTGCATTTCCACTGCACCTCAAAGTTCCAGAAAATGTATTCAAATCAGGCTGATAACGTAGATCATTCGGCGTGAGCCCTATATTTAGCTCCGCCAGCTTATTGGCTGGTAACATGGTAACATTAGTGCTGGTAAAGAGAGGAAGGGCTGTTTGTTTCAGCCAGCAGCTAAGTTTAAAAGTATTTTATGAAAAGTGTCAAACTAAGTTAGTCTACATACAGACAGCTGTCATTTCAGCTTATTAGTAACAATTCGCTATTAGCCGAACTAGCGTGCTGTCCTTGTGTTACCCCCAAATTCCACCAGATGTGTGTGGGTTGCGTCTGCGCTCTGGAACGGCAGCGGAGCCAATACGTTTCAATTCTAGTCAATGTGTGTGCTTCCACCGGCTGCGGCTGTGCTGCGTTCTGGCTCTGTCACAGCGCGGCAATTCAGCACAGAGCAGATCTGCGGGGCAGGAAGTCGTGCACAGAAACAAAATAAAACATCCGGATAATTTACAAAATAAAATACACAGTGTTCACAGCAGATCATATTTCCCTGCACTACACCTTGAAAACATCATAATGGGAGGAGGCAGGCCTGAAGTCAATAGGTCAGAGGTTTTCAGACGTCATTTCACCCCGTTGACACCATGGACGAGGAGATGTTAATCATGGAGGTGCACCGAGGTGTCTTCCTACTACTCCTCTGATTTTGTTGTTCTGTTTATAGAAAGTACATCTTGTTATATTGCGCGATTATGGGTGAATTCGCGAGATCTTGTGGGTCCTCGTGACTCCCGCTTCACTGCTCTGCACAGCAAACGCAGCTGGTGGGTGTTGACGGGTGGCGGAGCATGCAGCGGATAACCAGCGCAGCCGTTTCGCAACGGACACGCATCCAGTGGAATTCCTCTAGCCTCTCTGTCTCTAGTCTAGCTGCTGCTCGTTTACGTTGCTGGTGCTGTGGTTGTGTTTGCTACCTGTTGCCTACCTGTTTGGGAAGCCCTGGTTGTTTGTCTGGCAACACGATCAATCTGACTTTGTGTCCTCCGGATCTGACCCTGTCCCAACTCGAGTCCTGTACTCTCCTTGCTGGTAGCTCAGGGGGAAGTTTCCACTTTCTCCTGTGCTGCTGGCTCTGGGTGCTGTATGTGATAACTCGCCGGCTAGCTGCTCCTCTCCTGGCGATCGACTTCACTGAGGTAAGTTGCAAATTGCCCCATGTGAGGTCGATTAGTGGGTTGACAGCTCAGCTGATTTGGTGTCCCATCGGTGTCGATATACGCCGGGTTAGTCCCTGGTTAGTTAGGGTGCTTCACAACTGCTCGGCCGTCTGCGCGTGGACATGTGCATTTTGAAGAGCAAGCTATACTAATGTGTGTCACAGATCGATCCTGCTTGAGCAGCATTGTGTGTTTTCTGTACAAAACTTCAGTAGAAGTCTACAGTGGAAGCTGTCTTTTCAATCCTGGTCATGTCTTCCGTATTCAGTTCAATTCAATTCAATTTTATTTATAAAGCCCAATATCACAAATCACAATTTGCCTCACAGGGCTTTACAACATACGACATCCCTCTGTCCTTTGGACCCTCACAGCGGATAAGGAAAAACTCCCCCAAAAAAAAACATTTAACAGGGAAAAAAAACGATTCTGGTATTCTGGTGTTGTTTTTGCCGCTCGGTACTGTGATTGGACGCCTTCGTCATCGTCATCAGGCGTATCAGCCGGCAAACTACTGCTTGGTATTTCATACACACATCCTTGAAATAATCAAGCAAAATGCCACCAAAAAAGCCTATGATTATGGAGGAGGAGGTGGAGGACATAAAGCAGTCACTTAACTTCATCTCAGGAAAAATTTCAAACATTGCCAAACAACAGAAACTGCTACTGGACATGACGGGACAGATTAAACATCTGCAAAAACAAAATGCTGAAAAAGACAAAAAGATAGCAGTATTGGAGTCTCAGGTGGCAGATCTCGAACAGTACACTCGCATGAATGACCTGATTATCAGCGGGCTGGAGACCAGACCCAGGTCATATACAAGAGCTGCTGCGACTGCCAGTGGAGAGCCCACCAAGGCTGATTTGGACTTAATAGAGCAACAGGTTATCACCTTCTTTGACAGCAAAGGAATAACTGTGAACAGTAATGACACTGAGGCCTGTCATCCTCTCCCTAGAAAAAATAAAAGTGATAAACCGGCCATAATAATTCGCTTTGTGAACAGAAAACAAAAGATTGCACTGCTCCGTCAGGGGAGAAAGCTGAAGGGAACCAATGTGTACATCAATGAACACCTGACAAAGAAAAACTCTGATATCGCAAGACAGGCCCGCTTGCTGAGGAAACAAAACAAATTTCAATCAACGTGGACAGCTAACTGTAAAATTGTCATAAAACTCATAGGAACACCAGAGGCGGCAAAGGTGCTGGTGGTTCGAGAAATCACCGAACTGGACAAATGCCAGGGACGTCAATTCACTGATTCTTGGGAGAACTATCGTGTTTTGAAGAGTATTAATACTACTTCAAAGACTAATGATGGATTTTGAGGACTACTTGTTATCGTTAACAGACAGCGATGATGAGGATTCTGGGCACACAGGCCTAGAGGAGATGGATGATGAAATGGATATGAAGGATAGGATGGATAAGAGAGATATGTCATCTCTGGTCACACCCTATCTAAATTACACCCACAAAACACCTGAGTATCCAGAAAAAAGAATGCATGAAATAGGATATGAAATAAAGAAGAAATAAATTTCTTCCATACTATTCACAACTGCAGATATTTCACGGACCAACAGTTTAATGTTAGTGTTGATATGAAAGGAGTGTTGTCCATTGTACATTTTAATAGTAGATAGTTGACTACTTGAAGCAGTTTAATAAGAAGTTTAATGCAATAGCAGTCTCTGAAACATGGTTGTGCGATAATAATGCAAATGCATTTAGTATGCAAGGATATGAAATGTTCTACATTAATAGGACAAACAAAAAAGGAGGTGGTGTGGTCTTATATGTGGATGCAACTCTGAAATTTAAACAGCTACTCTCTATGTCAAAAAGCATTGAGGGTATTTTGGAAATAGCAAAAATAGTAATAGAAAAGGGCAGAAATATAATTATAAGTTGTGTGTATAGAGCTCCTGGATCCTGTACAGACATCATAAAGGATCAGATACTTATCATGTACGAGAAGTTAATTGGAAGGAAGAATGTTTTTCTGTATGGGGATCTTAATATTGATCTTTTGAATCCCCAAGGGCATAAATGAACTACAGACTTCATTGACACAATGGACAGCATAGGGTTATTTCCAAAGATCACCAAACCAAGTAGAATCACAGCTCAAAGTGCAATTTTAATTGACAGTATATACCAATGTGATAGATAACGCTGTAATTGGGGGCCTACTAACTGAAGATCTAAGTGACCATCTGCCTGTTTTTACCACTGTAACTTAAAGGGTAAGCCAGTTGAAAAAGGGGTTAAACAATGGAGAATGAGAACTCCTGAAACTATGGAAGCTCTTAGGGTAGACTTAATGAAACAGACATGGAATGATGTTTATGTTAATGATGTAAATGTAGCCTACAATTCATTCTTAACTGTCTTTATTTCACTGTATGAAAAAAACTGCCCATTGAGGAAACACAATGATAGAAATAAAAACAATTATCAAAAACCATGGATAACTAAAGGTTTACAAATTGTATTTAAAAAGAAAAATACTTCATATAGAAAATTCAAAAAGACATCGAACAGAGAATGCTGAGATGAAATACAAGGCCTACAAAAGTAAACTGACAAAGATACTTCGAACCAGTAAAGAGACATATTATAGTAAATTACTGGAGGACAATAGAGAAAACATGAAAGGTATGTGGAAAGGAATAAATAGTTTACTGAAAAATAAGACACCAGAAACAGAATATCCTAAATACATTATGAAGAGTATCAACCTGTGTATAGACAAAAGGGAAGAAATTGCTAGAGAATTTAATGATTTTTTGTAAACATGGGACCAAAACTACCTGAATCACAACATACAGTAGGGATGGAAGAACTAGCGGAAAATAATATACACACTAGCTGTGTTCGAAACCGTCCACTCACTCACTCACTCACTCACTCACTCACTCACTATTCCCTATTTCGTGTTTACTATATAGTGCACTACATGGGGAACGACTGAACAAGATTTCGGACACTAACTGAAATTTTCTGAACGTCATTGTGTCAGCAGCTGCGCCGCATACTCCTGTGACGCAAGTGGATGCGCCGAGCATCATGTAAACAAACCGGGCGCTTTGAGGATGATCGAACTGTCTGGTGGTTGTACTTTTTGTCAATAAATTGTTGAAATGTCAGTGGTGTGGACATTTGGTTTTGTCAGCTACGGTTGTGTGTCTGCATTGTGAGCTGTAATAGCCCACGATAGTGCACGAGCTACAAGCTACCTGGCTCGTGCGAGCTAAGTGGCTATTGTTAGCTCATGAGCTAACGTTACCTGCTAGCATCCTATTAGTTTCTTTTCATTTTGTGTATTAAAATAATGCTTCCAGTGATTGTTTGGATGCTGCTGACCCAAGTCCAGCTCCTCAGGCAAAGACAGAGGCGAAGGCAAACATATCTTAGGCGTTTAAGGCGCCTTTTGTTGATTCGCCGACGTCAACTGGTAATTAGCCTAAAAAAATCTAAGCTAACATGCTAGCTGATATAAGCAAACTATTGGCACAAATAATTTTCTCAACAGTAGTTATCATGGTCAATATTTTAATGGTATTGTGACCACTGAATGAAATTGAAATAAAAATCGAGGACATTTCCTTCATCTAGTCACCTTAACTCAAAAGTAAAACAGTACTATGATGTATATCTTACATTACCATTGTATTTATAGTTGACACATCATGGATAGAAGTTATTCCCTGTTTTGCTGAGTACCCACTAGGCAATTACACCCTGTGAAATACGATCCTGGCAATAATGTAACAGTTTTCTTGAAACTTTAATTAAACTCATACATATTAACTTATATTAGTTTCAATGATTGACTGGATAATTATTAAGTAACCAGTTATTATATTAATTACCTACTTTGGGTTATCATGTTTGATTAATCAGTTTGAATACTTCTGATTCTGATTCCAGCTTGTTACATGAGTGTTTTATGGTTTCTTATGCTCTCTGACAGGGAAATAAGTATCTTTGGGTTGTGAGTAAAACTAAACATTTGAGGATGTCTGCTTCTTTTTGTTTTGCAACTTTTTAAAACAAATAATGGAAAATAGCTGTTGCAGCCCTAATTTCTATACCCTTAAACATTGACATTTATATTTATAAATTTAACATTTCAATCAGGAAAGACAAAATATGAATTCTACAAATATTTTATTAATTAAAAACAAGAAATACAAATTTGCCAAAGGCTTCATTAGGAGGCAGGAATCAGGAAAACAGTCTTCCCCGTCAAGGGAATCCTTCTGGAAGGAGCTGGAGATGACACCAACTGCAATCAATAGTGGGGTTAGTATAAGAGAAACTTTGATGTGGCAGGCAGTGTATCCTAAGAATTTGATCAGATTCAAATGAAATTTGCAAATTGTGAAATATATCTTGAGGATGAAAAATTATCCAAAACCATGTGTATAAGTTTAACAGTGGGCCGCAATTAAAGAAGACCTTAAATCCTCCCACACACTACAGATCACTGGTTCTGGTCCTCACCCTGCCAAGCCTTTTGTTGTGTTGGAGCTGTCTCCAGTGGTTGTAAGGGGGAGAAGGGCTTCTCCTTTCAGAGCTGTGTCTGTGTGTTTTTAACAACAAAAAAAGAGAAAAGGTTTTAAATGTGTTCCTGATTGAATTAACATCATACTCAACCAGTGCAAATTTAATAAGTTACCAAAATAATATTTAACATTAAAATGATGTTCATTTTAGCTGGAACCCCAGACCTACTGCCGCCTTAATGCCACCATGCCAGTCCTTCGCCTTTACTTGGACGGGGAGGCAGACCCAAAGCCAGACTACCGTCTGACCAGGGCTTCTCTGGAGCACCTGATGGCAGTCACCAGTAGCCAGCAGGACCATGGATGGGGCCACTATCTTGAGGTGCTAGTATTTGTGTTTTGGCTTGCCAGTGCCACCTCTTACCGTGTTGTGTCACGGAGCTTTGACATACCCCGTACAACAGTCCACGATATGGTCCACAAAATCTCCTAAAAGCTGCTCAAGATCAAAAATCAGGTAATCCGTTTCCCATCTGTTGCTGAGCTGGAGGACATAGGAAACGGATTTGCTCGTCTTGCAGGGTCCCCTGCATTCTCCAAGGTAGTGGGCAGTATCGATGGTTGCCACATTATCAATCAATCAATCAATCAATTTTATTTATAAAGCCCAATATCACAAATCACAATTTGCCTCACAGGGCTTTACAGCATACGACATCCCTCTGTCCTTATGACCCTCGCAGCGGATAAGGAAAAAGTAAAACCCCTGTATGTCGATTCCCAGTGTTACACCAATCGGAAACTGTTTCCATCAATCTAATTACAGGCAGTCTGTGACCATCAGGGCAAGTACATGGACATTTTCACCGGCTACCCAGGATCTGTCCATGACTCAAGGGTATTGAAAAACAGCCCAATATACACCAGGCAGCTGTATCCACCCCAAGGTTTTTATATCCTTGGGGATGGTGGGTACCCTTGTCTCTCTGCCCCCATCACCCTTATCACTCCCTACAAGGAGCCAGTCCTCCTGGCAACAGCTCGACAGTTCAACCATCACCACGCCAAGGCAAGGTCCATCATCGAGCGCTCGTTTGGCAGCATGAAAACTCGCTGGAGAGCGATTTTCTTGAAGGCACTGGAGGTAAAACCAACCTTCTCACCAGATGTCATCACCTGTTGCACCATACTCCACAACACTTGCCTGTCAAACGGTGACATTATGGAGCCAGCAGAGGAGGTCCTCAAGCCTGATGATAATGTGGATGAGCCACATCACCAGCAGCTGTCTCTGCTCCTGATGGTCCAGTGGCAGCTCTGGAGGACCACAATTGCTACTGAAAATGGAAAAGACAATTTGTAAATAGTGTTATTTTAGGTGAGGTGAGGTTCACTTGTGTTTCATGAGTGGTTGGTTAGGGTATTTATTAGTATTTATTATTTATTTACTACTTTATTTGTTTGTTTCTTGTAATTTCTTGTGAAATCAAATCAAATAATTGTTATTGTTAAACATTGTTGTAGTTATTTATTTATGTTGCTATCATTGTTTGTTTACATGACTGTCATAGTGGCCATGTTGTTTGAATTGAAGTTGCAATTAAAAGTACCTAAAGTAATATAGCTTTATAACTATATTTCTCTCTCCCTCTCTCTCTCTCTCTCTCTATATATATATATATACGTATATATATATATATATATATATATATATATATATATATATATATATATATCTTTATTTACAGACTCCAGGTCCAATGATAAAAACAGACAACAGGTTACTAACAAACAGACAAACAAACAATATAGACAGCACTATGTCTGTCCACACACAAATTAAAAAAGGTGCAGTTGTTCAAGCCAATATTTCCAATACATAGAGGTGTATCTTGAGTCACTCAGAGTAGGGTCAGTCAGAGACATTATGATTCCATTCTTGGATCGACACATTCTACACATAAACTTATAAATAAAATTCCTTAGCAAGGCATTGAATGTAGGGATATTACAGGTCACAAACATATGGCTGGCACTTTCCCACTGTGGGTACCTCAATAAGATTCGAAGGGCGTCATTATACGCAACCTTGATCTTATTCATCTTAATTTTGCTATAATTGCACCAGAGGTGTGCTGTGGTGTACAGTAGGCTCTAAAGAGAGCAATTTTAACATCCTTTGAGCACATGTGAAATTTGCGTGCAAGTATATTTGCTTGAGCAAATAGCTTACGGCATGTCTATTATTATCATTATTATTATTATTATTATTATTATTATTATTATATCTATTATTGTTGTTGTTGTTGTTATTATGATAATGATAGAGTAGGGCTGGGCAATATGGACCAAAAATCCAAAATCTAAGACGATATCTAGTCTCATATCATGATATCGATATAACAACAATAAATTGCCCAGACCTATGATAGAGCTTTGGTTCCATTTTGAAATCAAATCCATAAGTCAAAACAGGGAGTTTTGGCTGGCGCCCCTTGTAATCACCTTGACTTTCTTTTTTTCTTGAAATATACACAGAAACCTCTTACCTACTCTCAAAAACATTTATTTAACTTTTCACATTTTATCTACAATTTTCTCAAGAGGAGACAGCAACCTCTCCTCCCTCTTTTCCTCCCTTCTGGCCCTCTCCTCTGCCCTCGCACTTTCTGCCTCCAGAAATTCAAGGACGGGGTCTGTCCTCTGCCTCTTAGCTGGCCCTGGCCCTGTCTCCCCTGTGCTGCTCTCTCCTCCTGCTGCAGGCTCAGGGGACGCTCTATGGGCATCAGAGGGAGACACTGCAGCAGCCCTGGAATTTTCCCCCCAGGCTGAGGCAACAAGGACAGGAGGCTGAATAGACAGCCTCCCCCCAAGTGCCTCATCCATAAGGGGGTACCATTTCCAGGACGCCGCAGTGTCTTCCCCCGACTCTGTCCCCTGGCCAGTTGGGGGCTTCTTGAGTTCCTTAAAATTTTGCAGGAATAGACTTGTCATACATTGATATAATAAGGCAAATTTATTGCCACTATTAACTAAATTTATTGTTTTTTTACAAAGAGCTGAGACAAATCATACCTTGTAAGTTTTTTTTAAGGTTTTCCCACTTCTTGCCAGCCCTGGCTGGGGTTATGACCCACTCTCGCCCCATTTCTTTAAGGACAACCCTAATACAAGCAGAGTATTACTTACATTTGCATTCTTCAAAATAACTGTTAAATATACATTAATATTATGAAGGTTGATATTATATTACATTATTCAATAAGTCTAGCCTTATGATTGTTAGATTCTCCTATGAATTTTTAAGATTTACAGATTATGGTGCACTGATTTACACAGGTAATTTGAGTTTAGGACTACCATTACTTGACACAAGAATAAAATTAAGTGAGGAACAAAACAATGCTATCACTCAAAGATGTTTGCTTATTAAGTGAGGAACAAAACAATGCTATCACTCAAAGATGTTTGCTTACGCCCATCCATGAAGTGCTGCATTTCGCCGTCCTGAAAAGATGGCGTTGTGCTTCACTCTCAATTTTATGAGAGTTTCTACATCCTCGTCAGTCCCTTAGAAAAAGTGAGAGAGGAGCAGTTATTTTATAACTAATTGCCAATTGGGAAAATAACACAAACATAGATCAGATGTGAGTGAAGTGTCTCCTCATAACGTTGCGTTAGAAATCTAAACAAACTCATTACTCAGATGCAGGGGTCACGTTAACCGGATATTCTCGGTCATTGACTGTTTTTTTACAACAATGACCGGAAAATCTGAAGGCCGCCGGTCATTTTGACCAGTTGCAATTACCACCCCTGCCCACTTGGCAGCGGAGTGCACAGTCAGTGGTTTAAGTGGCTGCCGTTTTCACACTGCAGAGAAAAAGTCATTCATCTGCTTCATGTAGCGTTGTTGACATAA
>NC_065511.1:3063966-3071125 GCF_006386435.1 Epinephelus moara
CTTGTTGGATTTATTAAAAAACGAACGAATGAAAACTAAATGTCTTTGAATATCTTTATTATCATTTAAAAACGAAAACTAAAATGACCGGTAAAAATAGATTATGACCGGATTTTTATGACCCTGTCGGTCAAAATGACCAGCGACGAAAAAGTCTAGCGCAACGTCTGCTCAGATGTGAACTTTTTAACACCATTTTCTTTATCCCAAGGCATTTTCCACATGTCCACAACGTTACAGTTGATATAGTATGTTTGCGTCGGAGTTTTTAATGGTAGCATTAGCTAACAGATACAAATACAGGACAGGGGATACTTCTCTACTAAGAAATAGTAGCCAATTCCTTCGATTTATAATTGTTGAAAGACATATAAAGCTACGTTACTAATGTGTTAAACACATAAAATGTTGATAGTTTAAGGTTACTTACATTTATAAACGAAAGCAGTGCCTTTTTCTGCCATCTTTGCGGTTGTTGTTGTTGTGGTTCTTCTCCTCTGGCAAAAGACGACGGCATTGCATTGTGGTATATGGGAGTAAAATGTAGGGTAGCCTACATCATTTGTTCACTCACATTTGCTGTGCATTGTGGGTATTTTATAGTCCACTATATAGTGAATGAAATTAACCGCGGAGAATTTGAACAACACTACAAAATCGCGAACACCCTATATAGTGCACTATATCCATGATAGGGAGCGATTTCGAACACAGCTACTATGTTTCTTAATGCTGCTAGTGAATCTGAGGTGTCGAAAATAGTTCAAAACTGTAAAAGCAAAAGATCATCAGACTGCAATGGTATTGATATGTCATTAATTAAGGAAAGTATCGATTGTGTGGTTAAACCTCTGACACATATTTGCAATACTTTCTTTAAAACAGGAATATTTCCAGACCAAATGAAGGTGGCCAAAGTAATACCATTGTTCAAAACAGGTAATAAAAATGAAATATCAAATTACAGGCCAGTCTCACTACTTCCACAAATTTCAAAGATTCTGGAAAAAGTTTTTGTTAAAAGATTGGATAGTTTTATGGATAAGCACAATATTCTGACTGACCATCAATATAGTTTCAGACAAAACCAGTCTACTGGGCTTTCATTAATGAAATTAGTGGACGAATTAACCACAGCCATAGACAAAAAGATTACAGTAGGAATTTTTATTGATCTGAAAAAAGCCTTCGATACCATAGACCATAAAATCCTAATGAGAAAACTGTTCAAATATGGTGTCAGAGGAGTTGCCCATTCTTGGCTTTGCTCTTACTTAAGTAACAGAATGCAATATGTTTCAATTGATGTTTCAAATGTTTCGGACTCCCTGGAAATCCTCTGTGGTGTACCACAGGGTTCCGTTCTTGGACCAAAATTGTTTATTTTGTATTTAAATGATCTTTGTAAAGTGTCCAGATGTTTAAACAGTATTCTTTTTGCGGATGACACCATTTTTTTCTATTCTGGGAGTAACTTAAAAGACATTGTTAAAACTGTTGAACAGGAAATGAAACTAGTCAAGAAATGGTTTGATATAAATAAGCTGTCCTTAAATACAACCAAATCAAAGTTTATGATCTTTGGAAACTGCAAGATTAATGAGGTTAAAGTAAGAATCAATGATGTTGAAATAGAAAGAGTGAATGAAACAAAATTTTTGGGTGTCATACTTGACAGTAAATTGAGCTGGAAAATGCATATTATTCATGTAAAATCAAAAATCACGGTCGATAGCAATACTATATAAGACCAAGGATCTGTTAAACAGGCAGGCTTTGAATATCATGTACTGCTCATTAATTGTTCCATACATCACCTACTGCCTGGAGATTTGGGGAAATGCATACAAGACACGCACTCAATCAGTCTTTATTTTACAGAAAAGAGCCATACGAATCATCACAAGATCACAGTACAGAGAGCATACTAATGGTTTATTTGTAAAATTAAGAGCACTTAAATTCCAGGATTTAGTAGATTACAAGATTGAGCAGATAATGTGTAAAGTTCATAACAACTTGTTGCCGAGTAAAATTGTAAATATGTTTGAAAAAAAAAGATTCTAAGTATGAACTTAGAGGAATATATATGTTTAAAAAAATAAAAGCTAGGACTAATATTAAATGTATATCCATCTCTATAAAGGGGGTGAATTTATGGAACAATCTTGAATTGTAAGCCTCCATTAGGTGGAGTTGTGTTGCTATCCCCTCTCCCCTGGGATCTAGTGTTCTAAGGACTCTAAAGCTTCATCTGAGCCTCCATTGGCATATGGGTGAGTAGATAATGGGTGAATTTTCATTTTTGGGTGCATTATCCCTTTAATTACACATTTACTCCACACAGCACTCTGCTGCTCCATCTCCCCAAACAGAGTGCCCAGTGTGTATTCTGCCACTCCGAAAATGCGGTGCTCTCAATAACTGAACTGTACATTCTGACAGTGCAGGTCCAGTTTGTGCCAGAATGCGCTCTGGCTCTGAGTATTTTTGATTGCACCACTCGCATAATTTTCCTCCAATGTCTAAAACAAGCCAACAGAATTTGCTAGTGCTAGCTAATGTCTGTGGAGAAATGTTTTGCCTCCAGCTAAGCCCCATTCACCAAAAAACATCATACTGTTTACTATCAGTAAAAGGGTCTATAGGTGACTTTGCTCCTTTGGTACCTAGAGACAGGAAAGTAGGAAGATAGATTGATATGCAGCAATGGATCCTGATGCTGATTTGTTGGAGGCTCAAGACAGCAGGATGTCTTTAAACTTGTGAATGTAGCACTTTTATGTGTTTGTGTTTTCCTGATAATTCCTCGGCCTTGTCATCCTTTGACCAGCCCACTCAAATACTAGTCCCTAATGCTTAATAGCAACTTGTACCAGGCTGTCCTTATCTCTGTATCATATGCAGGAGGCCAGGATTAATGTGAGTATGGGAACAAGTAACTGCTGAAAAGAGTGGGTGGAGGAGCATGTGGAGTGTGTGCGCATGTGTGCGCATGTGTTTATATGTGTGTGTGTGTGTGTGTGTGTGTGTGTGTTTTAAGTTGTGTGTGTCAGTGTAGAGGGCGAGCATTTGTTCTTGCAGGAGTCGTCTAGCCCCCGCAAGAATGGAATGTGCCTCTATGTACTGCACAGCACATACCATCAACGCGCTCTTTCTGTCTGACATATATACACACACACCCATTCATGCACACATGCATACACACATAATTGTCATCATCATCATTGCTGTCCAGTGCATTAACACCCCACAAAGCAATTTACAGGTCACACTTGGGTACAAAGGTCATAAGCAGTGTTGTGAATAAATTGCTTTATCATCAGAAAACTGTGTGTGTGTGTGTGTGTGTGTGTGTGTGTGTGTGTGTGTGTGTGTGTGTGTGTATGTTCACTCAAATTTAGAGGAAATGACCAAAGGAAATGATGACACAAGTTAATCATATTTTACATTAAAAATTACACTTTTAATATAACACAATTATCTTCATCTCTACTGTTGTTTAATTCATTACAATAAAGAGGTGCCTGTTATTGAAAAGAGGCTTTGAACAAATCTCTTTTTGGCTCTTCCTGCATTTCCTCTTCCACTTCATCGCAACACAATCTGGGTTTTCCTGGCATTGACGCAGGAAAGACAGACGTCAGCAACACAGTGCAAGACGTTGTTGGGAAAAGCTGCAAGGAGGGCAGGGTCTTTTGGATAGAGACAGATTAGAGGATTTAGTGCCAAACACTACATCACTCACAACAAACAGGGAGTGAGAGTTTGGATGCAAAGTGAAGGGCTATTATCATTAAGTTTAATGGATTGGAATCGCTGTGAAACTGCACGCTTGTCTAAACATTTTTACCTCACTTCAAGAGACAGGTGAAGGTGAGGAGGTGAGGGGTAAAGGAGGGAAAGGAGAGGAAAACCAATGCAGGAGGTCAGATTTAAACCCTGGGAACTGCAGAAAACTTCCTGTATTTGATTGAGTGATTGCGTAAATGACAACATGTGCAAACGTGTTGGGAGACACGACTATTTAAATGAGGGTTTTGCGTGTTTCATTGTTTGCAGCATGGCGAGTTTGGAGAGACGAAAGCGCAAAGTGAAATTCGACCCTATAGAATTTGAGGTGTTGGTAAATGAAGCCAATAAACACTTGAACTACAGCAAAGAAATCTGACTATCGCACAAAGGAAAGCTAAGAAAATCTGTGAAAAAGTAAATGCTGTTGGTAAAACATGGATGAAGTGAAAAGAAGATATCAAGACATCAGAAAAAATGGTGTATAATAAAAACAGGTGGGGCTCAGTGGATGAGATGTCTCTGACCAGCATTGCAGGTGCAGCTGACTTTCTGCGCAGTATCTGCCCTGACGATGGCCGTCAATTCTGTGGCAAGAGGACTACAGGAAGGGGTACAGGCAATGACTGCCCCCATCCAGGTGTAGAAGTGGGCCGACAAAGTCCCACAGCGACAGCTAGGCAGCCGGGGACCGGAGAGGGAGGAGAGGTGCACACGGCAGGCAAGTTCCACCTGTGTAAAAGGAAACAAGCAGTAGGCCTTTTAAAGAAAAGAGGGAAATAAAACACTAAGGGCCGAATTCACAAAAGGATTGCGTGGCTTTTGCGGCCGCTAAACCGGTAAAAATGGAGCAAACAGATACCGTCTAATTCACAAAGCACACGCAGAGGGTGAAATGCTCCACTAACTGCGCTGCCAAGCAGATTGCGTCTCGGTGCTCCGGTGTTATTTGCACGTATTTAAATGAGGTAATATGCATATATTTGGCGCAAAAATTGCCCCTTTCTATGCAAATGAGCCTCATTGATAAACAACGTCTAATTCACTAACACCAGCGCTAATAGCCACACGCAGTTTGAGTGAAGTAAATAACGTCTTTAGAAAGCTGGTGCAAACTGGGCGCTCCTCTGTGGAAGCCTCTCGCCCAGACTTTCCAGTGATCGTGGCAGCAGTGATCGTCTGTTAAATCAGTCTGTAAATAATATTTTGACATTATTATTATAATCATTATTACTTTAATGGCATCCGAAGATATTGATGCGTTGAACAGGTGACAGTCTGCGGTCGTTCTCAAAACGCACTTCTGTCACGCACTTCAAAAGCAACTTTCAATAATTTATTTTACGAAACGGGGGAAACAAACGTGAACAAAAACGGTTCCATAATTCATATTAAATTCAAAAGATAACGAAAAAACAGCTACAAGTGAGAGGGAATAGTGATAAAGTGGTCAAACTTGGTCAAATCCACAGCCTCAACCCATCCGACACTGTTAGACTGACTCACCAGCAGACATCACTACATGAGGGTATACAGTATTCAGTACTTTGCCAAACAAAGTCTGCCATTGTTCTGCCACGGTGTTCTTGGTGCAAAGCCAGCATTTATACTTTGCCATGTGTGGCTTATTGCAATCAGGGGGAAATCAGGGGCAAACTGCACTCAGCTGCCAAACTTTGTGGGAGTGTTTGCGCTGGTATATCATTAGCGCAATATCCTTTGTGAATAGGACGTTAAGACAGAGCAAACTGCGGGTGCAAGTGAGGGGCAGTTCAAGGTGCTATCAGCAGCCGCAGTTCATTCTTTGTGAATTCAGCCCTAAGTTTTCTTACATTGGCTGTGAATATTTAGTTTGTGTAAAATAGGCTAACCAATAAAGAGCTGTTTTGTTTTGTTTTTTTGCCACGATAAATGTTAGAGCTATAGCCTAATATATTTTGTGACTCAAACAATGTGTTTTTGATATGATTTTGCAGGACTTAACATAATTAGACGTTAATGAGACTGAGTATTTCGTTTGACAATAATGTTTGGAATCTAGAAAGTGATTTCAATCATCTTTTTTTCAATAAATGTTGATTTGCTTAACTTTGCAATGCTCTGCAGTTTATTGGATCACACTAGCCAAAGGGAACGGTCTTGCACTCGTATTCTAATCTACAGCATATGTTTAATCGAGGTGTATTTCTGCATTACATATTATTAAATGAAAATAGAAAAATAAATGCATATACCAAACAGCTCACAAAAAGTGACTTTGAATGAGATTGCTGTGTGTCTGCATCCTCGCAGCATTGGGTTGTGGCTCCATATGGGGGGGGGGGGGCAGGTCGGCGTTCTCTTCCGGCATGGCATTATGCTCCAGCCCGTGTTGCTTGGCGATGTTATGTAGTATGCAGCAGGTCACTACAATCTGGGCCACTTTTTCTGGCCTGTATAGCAGTGCTCCTCCAGTGCTATCCAAACAACAGAACCTGCTCTTCAGGATTCCGAAGGCTCGCTCCACAATATTCTGTGTGCGGATATGGGCCCCGTTGTACCTTAGCTCTCCGGCAGTGGTCGGGTTGAGAATAGGTGTCAGGACTAAGGGGTGTAGGGGGTATGCACTATCACTTGGAAAAACATATGAATCAATATGAAACACGCTCTTGTTTTTAATGTAATTATTTTACAAAGGATTTTACAAATTGACTCACCTACAAGCCAGCCATCTCCAAACTCGCCATCTCGCAACTTGGAAAACAGAACACTGTTTCTCAGAATAAAAGAATCATGTACTGACCCGAGATATTTTGCCACAACATTGGTAATGATGCCTTTGCACATTCAATGAATACGTGCGTTTGCGATTTCTGTACACATGCTCAGTGTCTGCGGGGGGCACAAGGTGCACATGGGTGTAGTCAATCGCTCCTACAACTCTGGGAAATCCAGCGACTGCAAAGAAGCCTTGTTTGGTCTCATTCAAGGAGTCCCTAGTGCGTGGAAACCTAATAAACCTGGCCATCCGGCGCGACATGGCATTTAGGACTTCAGACAGCACATCTGAAAAATGGAACGGAACCGGGACTCCTAGCAACACGGGCATTCCAGAGGGAGCTGGCCGACCGATCGGGACTGTGCCAGTCGACCCTGAGCCGAGTCATGCCAGCTGTATGGGACGGAATTATCCGCATGTCAGCCAGGTATATCAAATTCCCATACAATGCAGCTGAACAGGCCAACATTAAATCGCAATTTGCAGCGAGAGCCAGTTTTCCAAATGTTAACGGAGCTATCGACTGCACACACATTGATATAAAAGCGCCATCGCAGGATGAATTTGTTTTTGTCAACAGGAAGCATTTTCATTCGATCAATGTACAGA
>NC_065511.1:3073578-3075016 GCF_006386435.1 Epinephelus moara
GGAGGAGGAAACAGCAGAGAGTGTTAGTAGTTCGTCGATAGAGAGTAGTGAAAAGTTTTTTTAGTTACAAAGTTTGCGAATGGACCACACTTACCACGCAACAGGAGAGAATGAACCCGAACCGTCATCTGCAAGGAAAAGAAGACGCAACTTCACTCCTTGTGATGCACCTTTGTGGCGCTTTTCCTCCTGATGATATATCTCCCCAACGATGGTAGTACCGAATCTCATTCTGTGCAGCAAAATGGGAGCGGAGGATTCAGCCTCTCTTCTCGCCCGCTCAGCATCCAACACATGGAGTTCCTCAACTGTATGCTCCGGCTCAAACAGGTATGGCTCTGGATCTGTGTCTGCTACAAGAAACTCTTCACATCGCGTTCAAAGTCCTCCATTGCAGCAACTATAGTCCGGAGATATTGCTAGGCTAAATAAACAGCTGAGTTTTGTTTACAGGCTACGTCTGTGCCTGCTCACCGGTGTATCCCTCCGCAGATCACAGCACAGGACATACTGAAAATTTTAGTCTTATGTAGGGTTGGGATCCGGATCCGATTCTTTTTTGGAACCGGGTCCAAAGTTCCGGTTCTGGAACTGGTTCCATCACATTTGGCGTAACGGTTCCTGCAAACGTTTCCTAGATGGAAAAAAAACAAACAAAAAAAAACGTCACGTGCATTTCCATTAGACTGCGGCTCCATATTTCTGTCCGAACCCGACCGAGCCCGACATTATCTAATCACTAAAGTACTGAGTTTGTGTCACACAGTTGTCAAGGTTACAGGCTATTTAACAGGCTGGGCGTGCGTCGGGTGCTCAGCGGAGAGGAAGACCTCCGTGTTTGAGATGGGAGCGGGCGGCGGGAACGGGCGGCGGGAGGTCCGACGCTTCCAGCGAGGGGAGCGGTAGAAATATAACAAAATAAGATAAAATAGGAGACACCTGTCTCCCTCTTTTATTTAATTTTCAGCGTTTAATCAAGGCGGAGGCTGGCGGTGGGAGGTCCGCTTCCAGCGAGGGGAGAGATAGAAACAAACAGCCAATGTGTGTCTGTGTGTGTTCTGTTCAGGTGTTGTCACGTAAATAACAGTGCCCAAGCATGAACGCATATAAGTATTTTTTATTACATTGTTGTGGTTAATTTGAGGTATGTTACTGTAGAAATCAGAGAATCACTTTTTGTTGTTATATATTCTCAGGGAGATGATACAAGCTCTAAATCTGAAATACACACCACACAAATGTGTATTTTCATCTAATTGTACTGTGCATCAGTTAGAATAAAGTTTTTGTATTTGTATGATTGCATTTGTGTTTATTATATACTTGTTTAAGTATAGCAAGTATAATGAATATAATGTAGGAATCGGTAAGAGGAATCGGTAAGGAATCGGACCGTTAAGAAGGAATCGGTAAGGAATTGGAATCGTTAAAATCCTAA
>NC_065511.1:3075203-3087201 GCF_006386435.1 Epinephelus moara
GGTACGTGCTACCCCCTGGAGTGTTACTGGAGTTTTTGGAGTGCTCAAATAAACGGGTCTTTTTCCCGAACGCTACTCTGGTCTCCTGCTCGTGAGTGATTCATTACAATATCGTAACATGGTTTAGATTTCTAAATAAATATTCACCTCGTCGCTAGATAGACCTACTCCTGAAAAACTCGTGTCTGCACAAGGCTTTTAGTCCTACGAGGCCACCGTCATTTACCCGACAGGAGGGGTGAGCGAGTGAGCCCTGCAATCTAGAATTTGACCACTGTTTTCAACCCATTTTACACACTGGCCCTTTAAGTTTGCGCACAAAATCTACCTGTTCAAAGTCAGGGAAGGATTATGGTATAGTTGGTAGAATGGGATGCAAACAGGGGTCTCTTGTGTCTCCATGAGGTTTTGCTCTCTGACAAAGTCATGCTATTTGTGCCTTGCACATAAATCATAATCTGCACCATCACTAGCAGCCTTTTTAGGAAAACATTTCCTGTTGATCTTCAGCAGTTATAATCAGCTAATAATCTTCAACTGTGGCTCAGAGGTAGAGCAGGTCGTTGACTAATTGGAAGATCGGCGGTTCGATCCCTGGCTCCTCCAGTCTGCATATCGAAATATCCTTGAGCAAGATACTGAACCCCAATTTGCTTCCGATGGCTGTTCCATTGGTGTGTTAAAAACTGAGTAGCAGGTGGCAACTTGTATGGAAGCCACCAGTATGTGAATGTGTGTGTGAATGGGTAAATGTTACTCGTAGTGCATTCTCAGAATCCATCGGCTGTATTCGGCGTTGGCAGACAGCGATACAGCCTCTGGGGGCAGACCCCCGATTTTTTGGCATTCCGGTTTGATTTGGGCGGAGGAGGCGAATTTCCATTTTCAACTTCCGTTTATATATAATAAGTAAATATGCTGAACCATTGCGATCACCAACGACTTCCTCCTCACCTCAGACTCTGGTCCATTTTAATCCAGCTTCTGCTCACAGCTCAGCACTGAACCCACCCTCCTCGAAGTCACAAACAACTTCCTCCTCACCTCAGACTCTGGTCATACCAGCATTCTCCCACTTCTCGACCTTAGAGCAGCCTTTGACACCATCAACCATACAGTTCTCCTCTCCCGCCTTGATTCCTCCCACAACATCACCAGCAGTGCCCTCTCCTGGCTGAGGTCATACCTCACAAACCAACAATTGTTCATCAACATTAACAACTTCACTTCTTCCTTTGCTCCTCTGTTCCAAGGCGTCCCCCAGGGTTTGGTGCTTGGTCCTCTCCTATTCATCCTCTACATGCTCCTCCTTGGAAACATCTTTCACAGCAATGGTATCAACTTCCACTGCTGCGCCGATGATGTCCAGCTTTACATCTACACAAAATCCATTACCACTGAAACTCACTCCATGCTGACCACCTGTTTCAATGAAATCAAATCCTGGATGCAAGCCAACTTTCTCAAACTAAACTGTGAAAAATCTGACATAATAAGCATCAGTCCAAAATCCCTCACAAAACCACTCACAAGGTCTGCCTCACCACTGATAATTCCACTCTACATTCCTCCCCACTCATCTGCAGCCTTTGAGTTATTTTCGACAGCAACCTCTGCTTTGAAAAACATGTCAGTCAAATCACCAGTGCTGCCTTCTTTCACCTAAAAACCTAAGCTCGTCTCCACCCACATCGCTCGCCCCCTCTGCTGCCAAGACTCTCATCCTTCGCTCATACCTTCATCACATCCAAAACTGATTACTGTAACAGCATTCTTTATGGTACATCATCCAAAGTTCTAAATAAACCTCAATATAGCTATAACTTTGCTGCCCTTCTGCTCACCCATTCCTGCTCCCATGATCACATCACCCCTGCCCTCCAGAGCCTCCACTGGCTCCCTGTCCCACAATGCATCCAATTCAAAGTCCTTCCCATCACTAATAAAGCCCTCCATAACCAGGCCCCCTCCTACCTAAACAACCTGCTCCACCACCACACTCCCTCCCACAGTCTCTGCTCCTCTGATGCAAACCTCCTGACTCCACCACTCAGGACTTAGCACCAGACCTGGGGTGACAGAGCCTTCTCCATAGTTGCCCCCTCCCTCTGGAACCCTCTCCCCAAACACATTCAAGACTGCACTGACCTCTCCCAATTCAAATCACTCTTCAAAACTATTTTTTTCAAAATGTCTTTTAATACGTGAATAATGTTGTGTGTATTTTAATGTATTCTATTTAATGATCATTTTTAAACTAATGTAAAGTGTCTTCGAGTACTATGAAAAGTGCTTCACATGTATTTTTATTAGTATTAGTATTTATACTATATACTGCACTGAAATGACTTGTAAATCATTTGTCCTTTCCTCTAAAACTCCCAATTGTTACTCCCTTTTTACACTGCACCAACATTTAAATACCAGTAGGAACAGTGAAGTATTTTATTCATAGACGATATTATGCTGTATGTTAAAAGTACTTAAAGTGTCGGGCAATTACACTGTAAGTTGCAGGTAGTATTATAAACTGTTACCTTATTCAGGCAAAAAAAAAGCCCTTAGAAAATAATCTCTAAAAAAGTTTAGTAAGAATAAGAACAAAGTAAGGTCTGTGGTAAAAAAAAAAACACATAAAAAAAAAACAAAAAAACAAGTGTGTGTATTTCAGGTAATCTCCTCTACATGATACAGGTCAGGCAGTATGTTGACAATAAAGTTAAACAGAATAATTAAGCCATTGTGCATCTGGGCTCCATGTGTAAAATGCTTATGGTTATGACTGATAATGGCTACAGTCATGATTGTGGTTATGATTATTCAATTATTATGTAAAATCCAGTCCAGGATTATTCAGCTTGTTGGAATGTGTCTACACAGTCTCTGACCAGATGTGAGTTTGATCTTCAGATCTTCAGGATTACAAAATGCTTGTAAAAATAAAGATACACTCTATAGAGAATTTATAAATCGAAGAACTAAAGAAGCAGAAGATAAATAAGATTAATAATATAAGATAAATAATTAAAAATAAATTAACTAATATTATAAGGATATGTAGGAAGGAATATTATAGTAAAATATTAAATAGTAACAAAAACAATATTAAAGGAATATGGGACATATTAAACAGTCTTATCAAAAATGGTTCGAGACAACAAAGTTACCCTCAATATTCTATTGATAACGACATAAAAAAGGACAATATGGAAGCTGCACAGTATCTTAGCACTTCTGGACAGAGACCTCAGTTGTACCTGGGATCTGCTAGAGCCACTTCTCCAGTTTGGGGGTCACAGCCTCTAATGCTCCTTATTACCACTGGCCCCACTTTGGACCTCACCTTCCACACTTGTTACAGTTGTTCCTTCAGCTCCTAGTACTTCTCAGTCTTTTCATGGTCTTTCTTCCTGATGTTACTGTCAGCTTGGATTGTCACATCTACCACATCCATGTCTGGTTGGTTAGCTGGCAGCTGCTCTGGAACTTGAAGTCCCACAAAATCTTAGCCCTGTTGCTCTTAACCACTGTCCGTGGTGTGTCCCATCAGAACTTGGGGACTTCTAGTCTATACTTGGCACTGATCTTCCTGTACACTATCCCCGCCAGTTGGTTGTGTACGCTGTCCCAGCTTGCATTTTACATACTGCTACTATGTGCTGGACTGTTTTAGGGCCTTCTTTGCACAGCCTGCAACAGGAGTCCTGCTATGGTAGACCTCTGCCTCTATGGATATAGTGCTCAGGGCCTGCTCTTGTGCTGCCATGATCAAGGCCTCTGTGCTGTCCTTCAGGCCAGCCTTTTCTAGCCACTTGTAGGATTTCTTGATGGCAGCCACTTCCTCTATCTGCCAATGGTACATTCTTTGGAGTGGTTTGGTCTTGCACTATATTTCCCCTTTCCCTCATCACCCTGACTTCTGCTGCCTTAGGCACTCTCTGAGCAGGTCCTCATGGGGGGAGCATCTTCCTGATTTAATCTTGGATGCTCCTTGTTTTATCCTGAATCGTGGCTCGGACGCTCACTAATCCTCACCCTCCCTCTTTTTGCTGCTCGTAGAGTCTCAGGGTGCTGGAATTTGGGTGGGACCCTCCATGCATTGTGATGAGTTTTCGTGTCTTGACATCAACGGCATGCCTGATATTCATTGTTGGTGTCTGCCTTGGTGATGGTGACTGGTTCTTGTTCTGGGAGGTTGCTGTGGTCTGCTCTTACGTCCACCAGCCACTGGTCCATTGGTATTGCGTGATACCTCTTTCTCCCAGATGCCCTTCCAGTAACCTTCTGGTAATGTTCAGTCTCACTTCTGGGTGGGTTTGTCCTCGTTTTGTTGTTTCCTTGCAGCTGGGAGTACACCCTTAATAGACCTTTGGTTTGCATACAGTCTCTTTCAAAATAAACGCGCATGGTTACGTTTAGCCAGCACACATGTGGTTGGAATTTGGTTTTACAATCTTACTGGAATCTTATGAGAAGCAAACACCAGCCCCTGAGTGAAAGTTGGTGGTTGTTAGAGCCATTCACCATCCCTCCTGCTCGCCCTACTCGGACATCCACCACCTTAACTTTAGTTGTTGTCCCACCACATTTCCCCGACCCCGCCGGCAACCAGCTGTGTATCGTACAGACAAGAAAGGACAGCTCTTTTCATCGGTGTCTGACACTGGAAGTCACTGACCAAGCCCCAGATTTAGATGACTTTGGAGTGAGACCAAGTTGATTATGTAAACAGCATATTCATCTTAGGAGATTTTCAACATACTGTTTTCTCAAGATACTTTGTAATGCTTGTCTTTGATATTTTATTGTCTGGACCCCAGGAAGACTAGCTGTCGTCTTGGCGTCAGCTAATGGGGATCCTTTTAAATAAACAAATAAACTTAAGAATTTGAGGATATTTTGACTCGTGATGACATATAAAATGCAAAATATATGTAATGTGTTCTAAAGCAACACTTTATTCATTGATATGCATTAATTATTCATGAAAAATCAATATTTTTCAACAAAAATGATGCATTTATACAATTAATAGACTTAATGTGCCTTGTGCTTTCCTTCTGCTTTACATTGGGTCATGCTTTTTAAAAAAAAAAAAAAGTGGGCGTGGCTCTTCTGCAGTCCACCTAAGGTGATGTGGAACACTGTCATTGGCTTATAGAGATCCTATCAAATAATTCTGTGCATTTGGTCAGAGTCATGACAGTAATCACAGCTCTAGACATCCTAGAAAACTTATGTCCATTTGAATGGACAGGGGATCTGAATGGGTTAAAATAATTAAGGTTTTCCTGTTGTTCTGTTCAAGTTCACCCATTAAAGCCTTTCTTGCTGTTGTCTACCCTGTCATCTTCAATTCCTATATAAATTAACATGTTTTCACAAATTAAAAAAAACCTTTGAAAAAAATGTGTGATTTCTCTATAAACAGATAAGGGCCAAATAGTATCTTTGTTGATAGAATTTATTTAGAAATGAAAGTGCAACTACCATAGATTTCACAGGGAAACAAATTTTGCAGGAATTTCTTAATTATTAAATACTTTTCACATTAACTAAAACATATTGTTGAGAAAGAGATTAAAGATTTTGTAATCACTTTGCAATAAAAATATACAGTATTTAGTCTACTTTGAATTTGTCCATGACAGGGTGGAATTATTTTGCTGTTTGCTCACACCTTGTCCACTTGCAGCAAATTCCTAAAAAAGTATGGAGCTTGACCATCCATTCATCCATCCCAATCATACTCTTGCAATCTTGGCTTTCAAAACACACTCAAACTCACCCCTGCTAATCTAGACGAGTACTGGTGGTGTAGAACTGCAGAAAATGTGTTTAAATTACACTTTTTTTTGGGGGGGGGGGGGATGCCCAGACCCCCCACCAATTATGTATCCTTTCAGGTTTCAAAACATAATCAGGTGCCCTCCTACACACTAATGGTCTCATTCATGAAATGTTAGTAAATCTGTGAGTAGATTTGCACATAAAAAACCTACACTGGATTCATAAATGCTGCAGGAAACTCGTGGGCACATGTATATGTTCATGAATGCCAGTCAATCATAAATTGACAGTGTGCTGCTGCTAGTTACAATTAGCATACATCCCTGCCCATGAATAGCCAGATACCATTATATATGGAGGTGATAATTACTATGGATAGGTGCATCCTGTCGGCCTACGAACATGGAGCAAACAAAGAAAGAGAACGAGAGAAAGAAAAACTATTCTGGTACTGAGATTGAAGTTATTGTAGGTGAAGTGGAGTTGAGAAAAATATAATTATATACTACTATAATTCCCATATATATATATGGAGAGAGAGAGAGAGAGAGAGAGAGAGAGAAAGAGAGAGAGACAGTGATAGATATATCGATATACTGTAGATATATAACATTTTGTTGGTCTATTATTTGTGGTGTGACAGGGACAGGTAAATCAAAGGCCTCTGTTGTAAGAACTATCCAAGAAGTAAAACGCAAATCGTTCAATATGAAACAAAACAAACAAACAAAAGAAAATGCACAAGTACACACAAAAAACACACGACAGCTACAGGAGGCTCTACCCAGTCACAGCTCTCTGTTGCAGATGAGAGCATTGCTTGCATCATCAGAGAGACCTCTCTGTCAGGGGAGACAGTGACCTGTCTCCACTAGAGCAGTCAACAGCAAACTCAGAAGGTACAGTGATGTTCATGTTATATTAAGTGTTAAGTCACATTCTGCCAGCCATCACTGATTTTTGTTTGTTTGTTTTCCAAGATCTTCATGGAGCTGTCTCACCACTGTCTGCAATTTATCTGAATGATTCCTAGCTGATATGCTGACTGCAATGGCTGCATTTGAAATCATAGATAGTGCAGGTTTTCTTATCAATCAATCAATCAATAAATTAATTCTTTATTTGTCATTGTCATAATAACACAGTTATAAAATACAATAAGATATCGTTATGAGCAACTTAATACTGACATAGAAGTAGGCCTATTTTTAGAAAGTGCAAAAAGTGCATATGACATTAATGTCCAGAGGAGCCCAGCAGAAGTATTAAAAAGTGCATTAAATGCATGACAATAAAGTCCAGCACAGCAAAAACACAAAACCACAATTACCCATACATTTAAGGACAGTAACATTACAGCAGCAGAAATAGACATTCATCGGTCACTTGTGCAAGAGAGAAAAGTGCAGTGGTACAGTCTTCAACTGCCATCCTCTGTGTGAAACAGAACAGGGGTTGGGGAAACTTACCATCTAAAGTTCTACTCAGCAGCAGTGCTTAGTAATATTTACTCTTTTTAACATCAAAGCTTGAATGAAAGCATGCAGTTGGGGTATCCTGTATCTGCCCTTCTGCCATTCTCCATTTGCACTGCTGAGTTTATTAAATGGTCCTTGTGCACTGGTACAGTGAAACAGCACATACTACACCCAGTATCTTTAATGATATCTTTGTTCACTCCACCAGGCTTGAATCTAATCCACCTAGATAGCACACATACATCTGGCCGACGTTGGCGGATGACACAACGGCCCTTATGGTCTGACAAGTGTCAGCCGCATGGGCAAATATCTTTAAATTTAATACTCGTTTGTCCCAGCTCATCTGTACGTTGGCTTTGGGTCGGCCCATACCTGCCCACATACGGAAGTCGCCACGGAAGGTGGGATTTCATCTCCGCAATCTTTGTTTGGAGCTGGGCTCGCAGGTCACAGCATCTCATCACAGTTGGTTTCAGGTAAGCTAATTGGAATAAATTGGCAGAAAATAGCTATGTTGTTTATTCTGTGACCGTTAAAAGAGGTTCCTGGTGAGTGGTGAGGCACGACTGGGTGTATAGCTTAGCACAGCTCCCCACCAGCTAACATTATCTTTCGTTAGCCGTTAGCTAGTTTAGCTCATGTTAGCTAACATGCTACAACTGTGGTGTTTTCATTTTATTTTCCCTAGTTGACATTATCTGCTTATCTGGTTATCGTGAGAATATCCTCCCATGCTGGAGCTAAGGTTACTGTCACTCAGTGTCATAGACTGTTAAAAAAAAAGTGTGTGACCTGAAATGTTCCGGTCAGACCTGACGCGCTGATGCACCGTCATCTTGCTCTAACTCCAATACAAATATGTTAGGCCCACAGACCCAGAGTCTAAGGTAATTGAAACAGTCTCCACTCGCAGTTGCAGTCGCTTGCTAAGTTAGCATTACTTGCTAGCTTACTTTACAGGCGCTTATGTTACCCTGTAACTTTTAATTTAAAATTTAATTTTAGTCTTTTTTTCTTATCATCTGTGGCTTAGCATTTAGTAAACATATCCTACTGTATGTACTGTAGTGTTCCCACTAGAAAAAATGACACCAGTTAAGAGGTTTCAATTTACCGGACATAACGTTAATGCCAGAAATTCTGGTCAAATATTGTCTGTTTATTTAATGTACTATAATTACACCTTTCACTGTAGTTTCAATGTTTGTAACTTATCTGTAGAATATGTCACTGACATAAAAACGTGTATGTGGCTGACACAGAAGTAGTTTACCTGCAGCAGCATCACTGTGTCACACAGAGGTGTGTGAGCAGTGACTTCACTGCACGTTCTGACTCGATGCTGCTCACTGGAGACGGTGATCAAGCAGTTTGACACATTCAGGATAGATTGTGTTTAGAGGGAAATAGTTTCACCGGACATTTTGACCGGATAGATATAAAAATATCGGACAGATTTTACCAGTCAAAGTCTGGTAAATGTTAACAGTAGTGATGGCCGTTAACATATAAAGATGAGTAAGGAGTATAAAAAACAGGAGACGAGGTGTGAAATGTACAAATATAAAAACAAGAAAATCCTTAAAGCAGAAAATGAATGAGAAACTATAAAATGAATATCAATAACACAGATTAAAGAGGGGGAAATAATAATTAAAAGTAAGATGATAAAAACAACTTTTGAGTAGCTGTTCCTTAAAAATATCAACAGAGGTTGCTTATTTCACATGGTGCTATACAGGGTATTTTTTTATGTTTGCGACAGTAAAATTTTATTTTAAATACAATTATTTATTTATGAAATATTATAAAAAGACTGTAAATGTGTCAGACATCCACTTGATATATGACTAAGTCAGACTGCTGAAGAGCAATAGAAGCTTGCCCTGGCAGGCCAAAGCCAGCCACACAACACGACACATCAGCAATAGTAACAACAGGAGAAGATTAAAGTGCATGACAATAAAAGACAATGTTAACAATATTGTTGATCACAGACCAGAAAAATCTACCACAGCGACCAGGATGTGATGATGATTAAAGTACTAAGTGCTGATGTTATTGCACGGTACCCGATTTCCATTTCTTGTTAACTTTATGTTTTATCTCCTTGTCTTTGAATTATGGCAAATACACCCTCCTACTGGACATTGAAGCGAAAATCCAATGGATGATCTGTGTTCTTCAGGATGGCCTCCACCATCACCATATCCCCCAGTGAGTCCATCCTGGCTCCAATCACAGAGCCAGCTTACTTTACAAGTTTGTCCAGCCTCCTTGCCTGCTTTTGTCCCAGACTGCCTCCCCAGCAGACTGCAGCCCCAGCAGACTGCAGCATAAAACAAAACACTTGCCACCACAGACTGATAAAACATCTGCAGCATCTTACTGCAGATGTTTTGAGATCTGAGCTTCCTTAAGAAAAAGAGGTGGCTCTGCCCCTTTTTGTAGAGTGCGTCTGTGTTAAGGGTTTTTTCATTCACAGAAAAAACAGCACATGCAAGAAGAAATTGAAATTACACAAATATAGAAAAATATCAAAGAATAGTCATACACAAATTATAAACTGAGACAAAAACATGTATGTAGGGGTCATGTCTCTTGCTTCAGTAGAGCTTGATGACGTCATGAGTAGCATGGGGTCATGGGGGGAGTTTACATTCATGATCTGTGAGACAGACAGGGGTGGATCTCAAGTCTCTTATTTTATACTGCTAGCTCCTAGCGCCTTGCTTGAACCGGAAGTCGTTAGAGGTCCGCCAAGTCTCTTATTTCTGCAGGAGCGAGGAGTAAGGAGTTAGGAGCGATGTGTAAGGAGCGATGAGCAAGGAAACACGAGAGCTTCCTACCCGGAAAACTTTTACTGGCCGACACGCCCCCATGTTGGATATCAGTGTTATTGATTGGACACTGCAGCTGAACGGACTGATCTGATACATTATAACATCACTGGGTGGAGACAGATGTTTCATTCCCAAATGTTAGATTTTATAAGTGTATATTGTATGTGTTTAATGATTCACCATCTGATTAAAAATCTGTCTGAACAACAAAAGATCCATAAACTTATGCATTTAGGCTATTAGAAAGATTTTTATTTTCATGTTCTATTACTTCCCCCGTTCACTTTTATTATGGATCAGAGAGAGTCCATCTGTCTGTTACACACACTGTAAATATTTATATTTGACACCATTTGTCGTCATTGCCATTCAGTTTTCAGTATTCGCCTGAATAATTTTTTTTTACCACATAGAATATATATATATCATATGTATATATATATATATATATACATACATATGATATACCACTCTCTTGAATAAAGCTAGAGCTCCATACATAACTCCATCATGGATAAGACGCTGTTGTGTCTAGTCTGCCATTTCAAACGAAGAAGAAGAAGAAGGTTTTCCGGGTCAAAGCGAAGTAAGCGTGATTAAAAGAATTATGATTGTATTTCATTTCCCAACTTGTGTTTAATAAACACATAATAGAAAATCAGATAAAGGCTCGTTTTCCGTTTTTAGATTTCCAATTTCCAAACGAGAAACGGGAGATGACTCATTTTCATTTTTGTTTACCAACATCAAAACGAAAAACGAATGGCCGCAAAGTACACTGACCAGTAAGGAAAGTAGCTGCAGTTTAAGAGACTTGGCATCCACTCATAGTGAAGTTTAAGGATGCCTTCGGTATGTTGTTAATGTGATTTTTATGGGCAATTTATCAGTCGATGTCTCCTCCTCTGCAAAGCAAACTGACCCGGTGGCTACAGGTAACGTTAATAAAGCAGTTTTGAAACCACTGTTTTTCCGAGATGAAGGACTGATTGTTGAGCTGCTGTTAACAGTTAACAGTGTTAATGGATCCTGTTATTAAACTGTTTCAACACCAAATTAAGCAGAGTGACGGACCCAAAGCCTTCATTCTGGCTAAAAGACTGCTTAAATGCTAAAAAGAAAATAAATAAAAAAATACAGTGGTGAAGTTGGGATTTGTTTGTTGAAGTTACGTGCTCATCGTCTTTTCTGTCTCTTGCAGGCTGCCAGGAGAAGTGGACTGGCCGTCAGATAATGTTTGTGGAAGTCTTTCCAGCAAATGGTTCATACATTATTGCAATGTGCCACCAGGACATCACCGCTCCACGACACACTGCACGTATCATATGCACATGGTGCCTGGAACACCCACGTGCATAGTGTTGAATGTTATCCTTCTGCCAATCTGTAAATCCATCAGTAAAAAAAAAAGAAAAAAATTTTTTTTTTCTTCCTTTACCTCTGGAGGCACAGCCCGGAGTTTTTCGACTAACGGAAGTGCAGGGGCCTCAGCGATCGCTCATGCCCTTAACTTCCGGCGGTGCCCTCAGGGAATCGCCGTGTTGTTTACAAATACTTCGGGTAGAAAACCTGCAGAGTTTAGCTATATATCACATTTTTCACGTCACTATATCACCGTGTAGACTAATCTGATGTTTGTTAAGTCTATAAACACAATGACTGAACAAACGTTACTATTTCTGTGTGTTTTGTAATTAATATGGTTATCGTAGATTAGCTGGGCTAACGGTTAGCTGTTAATGTTAGCCGTTAGCGGTGTCTGTAATAACCATAGACTGTATAAAAATAAGGTAATAACTCAATAAACGGTCCGTGAATAAAATATTTTTTCCAGCGGATATTTTAGTTACAACATGATTGAGCTAGCAAAGCAGTTTTGTGTTG
>NC_065511.1:3087864-3102585 GCF_006386435.1 Epinephelus moara
TTTGAATCTAATATGAATTATGGAACCGTTTTTGTTCACGTTTGTTTCCCCCGTTTCGTAAAATAAATTATTGAAAGTTGCTTTTGAAGTCTGCAGACTGTCACCTGTTCAACGCATCAGTATCTTCGGATGCCATTAAAGTAATAATGATTATAATAATAATGTCAAAATATTATTTACAGACTGATTCAACAGACGATCACTGCTGCCACGATCACTGGAAAGTCTGGGCGAGAGGCTTCCACAGAGGAGCGCCCAGTTTGCACCAGCTTTCTAAAGACGGTATTTACTTCACTCAAACTGCATGTGGCTATTAGTGCTGGTGTTAGTGAATTAGACGTTGTTTATCAATGAGGCTCATTTGCATAGAAAGGGGCAATTTTTGCGCCAAATATACGCATATTACCTCATTTAAATACATGCAAATAACACCGGAGCACCGAGATGCAATCTGCTTGGCAGCGCAGTTAGTGGAGCATTTCACCCTCTGCGCGTGCTTTGTGAATTAGACGGTATCTGTTCGCTCCATTTTTACCGGTTTAGCAGCCGCAAAAGCCACGCAATCCTTTTGTGAATTCAGCCCTTAGAGTTTTTATCTGGTTACTATTTTAGAATTGATTCAAGAAATCAGTATATTGTACTTCTTCAACATTTGCATAAAAGAGAAAAACTCATCAGTGTCAGGTATGCTTTACAAACATGTGCTTTAGTTACTTTGGAGATTGAGATTAATAATACAAATATAATCAACAAATAAACTATGATGTGTGACTTTAAAGTGGACTGCAACACATTCTCACTGTGACCTCATCACATATCAACATTTGGTCATGGACTTTCCACAATGAGATACAACATGAAAGGTACCCTGGGTCATGGGCGTAGCGGACACGGGGTACGCGTGGGACATGTCCCCCGCACTTCCCGTATCTGTGCCCTCTGTCCCCCACACTTTGACAGCCGTTACAACCGTTCAGTTCGTTTTTAACATGTGGTAAAGTGTTTTTTCGAGCCGTCTTTAAACACACCATGAGTAGACTGGCATACACGTGCTGCTGTATTGTGATCTGACATGTGCTGCTGGGTAGTGCAGCAAACCAGCCAGCAAGAAGCAAAAAAACCTTGCACAGTTTCTTCCAAACAAACTGTGTAAGTTGAGTAATGCTGTAGATAATGTTAGCTAAATGATGACTAATTAGTAGATGCCAGTATATCAAGTTAAGCTAGTTAACAAGAATACTAATGTTATTGTTACCTATGTTAAATCGCTTGCTAGCTAGTTTCATGCTAGGAATAAACCCACTCCTCCTTGATTTCTGCGCAGAACTTGTGCTCACTATTGCTTTGCACATATTTTTTTAATCTTTATTGCCACAATATAAAGAGCATGGTCAGGGAGGAGACAGTGGACCAGAGACCAGCAAGGATGATCATGCAGGGTCTTCACAGGTGAGAACACACACATACTGCTCCAGCATCTACATGACTCTGTTGGCCTCAGAGGCACAGCATTGAGCTGGTTTGAGTCCTACCTCACTGGCAGGTCAGAATACGTTGCCATGGGAGGATCAAGGTCTCGCTCACATGCTGTTGGCTGCGGGGTTCCACAAGGATCGGTGTTTGGACCCATCCTGTTTATTCTCTACATGCTCCCCCTCGGTAAAGTCATCAGACGCTTCGGGATATCTTTCCACTGTTACGCAGATGACACACAATTATACATCAAAACGGACACTCATCCATCACCATCAGCAGTATCACCTCTCTCCATGCTCACTGCATGTCTGGAGGAGATAAGGGCGTGAATGAGACATAATTTTCTCCAGCTGAACAGCTCGAAAACTGAAGCCATCCTCATTGGTTCCCCTCATCAGATTCGAAACTCCTCCATAGCCTGCATTACTTTCTCTGGCAAGGACATCCCTCTATCATCAACAGTCACTAACCTTGGTGTCAGGTTCGACCCCCAGCTAACCTTTGAGGCCCACATAAATCACCTCTGCAAAATATCATTTCTCCACCTGAGGAATATAGCCAGACTTCGTCCCACACTCACCTTAAGAGATGCAGAGAAGCTCGTCCACGCCTTTGTCTCCTCCAGACTCGACTACTGTAACGCACTTCTCAGCGGGATTCCCAGCAAGAGCATACAGAAATTACAACACATTCAAAACAGCGCCGCTAGAATCCTGCTGAGAGTACGTAAATATGAGCACATCACACCCATTCTTCACTCACTACACTGGCTACCCATCTCCGCTCGGATCGACTACAAAGTCTCCCTCCTCACATTCCTGTGCATCCATGGCAACGCCCCCCAGTACCTCAAAGAACTCCTCACCCCCCAGACCTCAGCACGCTCACTCCGCTCCACCAACAGCCACAGACTTCTCCCCCCAAGGACTAAGAGCCGCACACTGGGAGATCGAGCCTTCTGCTCCTCTGCTCCTCGACTGTGGAACACCCTCCCAGAACACCTGAGGGTTCCACAGTCAATTGATTGTTTTAAAAAGGGCCTTAAAACGTACCTTTTTAAAAAATCTTTTAATCTGTAATTTTTGCTCGTGTTACGTTGATAACTGCTTTTAACTCTTGTTTTAACTTATTTTTTTCTTTTCTTGCTGTTGTAGCACTTTGAGATTTTTCGTTAAATATAAAGTGCGTTACAAATAAAATGTATTATTATTATTATTATTATGAGATTATAACTGGCTGAGAGAAAATATCTATAGCATAAAAGTGACTTTGAGGTTAATTTCCACAGCTATGTCACCACGACTATTCCTAATTCTATTTATGAATTTTGCTTTGCACATTTATTATCCATATTTTTGCAACAGATAGAAGAGGGACAGGGAGAAACCAGGCAGGTATCAGGACAGGGACCTGACAGCAGCACCAATTATCAGCACAAGGCTTCACAGGTAAGGATAAATTATAACTGGCTAAGAAAATGTCTATAGGATAAGAGTGACTCTGAGATTAATTTTCACAGCTATTTCAGAACTACTCTTATTTATACTCTAAAATGTTTTTTGTCTGTATTGCAATAGGTAGCACAGGGAGAAGGCTTAAAAGTATTTGATTAATTTTGCACATCTGTGCTGTCATATTTGACTAAAATGTAAATTACATCTTGATGTTGATATGTTTAGTGTTGTGTCACTTTCTGTTTTCATGCCATTAAATTAAATTATGTAGCTTATTACCCTGTTATCTTGTCACTTCCATTCCATTTTGTGTGCTAATAACTTGCTAACAGGAATGGTGTTTTACTGAACTTTTCATATTCAGTGTTGTCATTTGGCACTTAGTTATCTGGCTACTTACCCTGTAGATGCTCGAGGGTCATTCTGTGTCAACTCAAGCAGAGTTTGGCAGCTAAAACTTTAGATTTTGATAGTATATAATTTTAAGGAACTAAAGTTGGTCGCTTGGTGCTGTACTGTGGCTGTTTGTGGTTATGTGGTTCTTTAGCCGCTAAGGAGAGGTGCAGTTGAATGCGAGAGGATGATAAATCACTCAATAGACCTCTGAACAATTTGTCCCCCTCACTTCTGAAATGATGGCTGCGTCCCTGCCCTGGGTGCATTGGTTGTTAACGTTCTGGGACGCCGTGTCAACTTCAGCCTGTTAAATGCATTGTCTGTTTTCAAAAAAAATTTCCATTTTCACAGGAAATGTGGAGTTTGCATACAGTCTCTTTCAAACTAAAAGCACTATGTTGGTACAACACCGCAAATTGAAGTTTTTTGTTCCTTTAACAACAAATGCACGTTTTTGCCAATGCTCACACGTGGTAGTATTTAGGCAACAAAAAACATGGTTGGGTTCAGGAAAAAAGAACAGGGTTTGGCTTTACAATCGTACGGGAAGTGAGCACCAGGATCCTGGGTAAAAGTCTGTGGATGGTGGACTCATCTACTGCCCTTCCACCCACCCTCAGACTTCCGCTGTCTTAACTTTAGTTGTTGTGCCACTGCATTTCCCCCTGATACCACCAGGTGCCGTTAAACAATAATGGCAAATGACCGTGTATCATGCTGCATGAAAGAACAGCTTTTTATGTTGGTGTCTAACGCCGGCAGTCACTGACCATGTGCCAGATTTCGATGACTGTGGAGTGAGACCAGGTTATCCCTTGGGAAATTCATGAGCTACTCGCCAGCATATAAAGTAATATTTAATCTAACTTGAGGCTAATTCTAATTGAAGTATATGGCTGCATCAATAATTATAATCTAGTAATATAATTTTACTTAATACTTGGCATATACTTAAAGAATATTTTGATGCTAATACTTTGGTACTTTTCATCAGCTAATTTGAATGCAGGACTTTTACTTGAAATAGCAGCCACATGCAGACCCCAGGTGGTGCTCAAGCCCCTGCCCTTTTGCCCTCTGTCTAGACGTTTGCCCTAAGCCTCAGCATGGTTTGTCACTGTTGTGAAATTAAAGCACTATTGAAACAACACAATACATTAAAGTCCATATAATGGATACTTGCACATGGTTACCTTTAGTAACATTACATCATATTTAGGGCAGCCAACAGATTGTTGTGCTTGGTGTTTTGTAGGTTAAGAGTTTACACAGTTAATATGAAAGAAAAGATCAAAGGTTTAAGCTGAATTATTAATTGCAAGTATCAGAAGCAACTTTTGTTTGTGGGGGAGTGTGTGGTACACCCAGTAATTGTGCGACCACTTTTGAGTTTAATTGATTTATTTAGTTGTAAAGTAATAGACTTTAATTTTGAGGGGTTAAAGTTGTCCTTAATTAGGTACGTGATGGTCATGTTATTTTATTTGTCATGTTATGTGAGGAAATATGGTAAATGTGAGCAACACTCAAGGGGAACCTTTGTCACAGAAGCAGTTGTGCCCCAGGTTGTCTCATGTGGGACATGCCGTCCACACCTCAAATGCAACTTGGATTATGAACCAAGCACTCCGTGTCCTCATTGCTGTTGCATTTTATCTGTATTTTACAGATTTGTACTTTGTTGCTGTGGTACCATATTTTGGGTCCCAAAATATGGTACCACAGCAACAAAGTACAAATCTGTATATACAGATAAAATGCAACTTGGTTTATGAACCAGCACTCCGTGTCCTCATTGCTGTTGCATTTTATCTGTATTTTACAGATTTGTACTTTGTTGCTGTGGTACCATATTTTGGGACCCATAACAAATTTGGGGCTTGTCTGGGATCTGCCTCTAGCAGAATCTTTGAGGGGACGAGATCCAGTGATAATAGAACCATGAGGACCACTACCACTCAATGTGTAGACTAGCTCCAGATAATGTATGAAGAGCTAGGCAAGAAGCTGCAGCATTATAAAGATATGGCTAGCACAGTGCACAGCAGATGACACAGCCTAAGTTGTCACAGCCTGCATTCTGCTCCCCTGTTCTTCCTGTGTTTTTCCACTCTACCTGCCAGCCACGCAACTTATCAAGACAACTCCACTCACCTGTGCACACAGCTGCTTCTCATCAGCACTCCCTGCATATAAGCAGCTACTGCCTTCCCTTCCTTTACTTTTTGGTCAATGGTGATATTCAACTTTTACTGCCAAAAAGTAAAAATCATTAATTTTATTACTACTATATTTGAAAAAAATATTCTTAATGATGATGGTTTAATAATTTTATATTAATTTTTACCTATTATTTTTACCCTGTCAGTCAGGGGCCCCTGGAATCGTCATAACTTTTCTCCCCGCCACTGCCTGTACGCAGAGACTGCATGTGGGCTCTGAGCCCTGAAGAATGTATATCTTGGTCAGTTTCTGGTAAATCTGTGTTAAAATAAAGGTCAATACCAACTGTCTGCCTGCCTCTGAGTGCTGCATTTGGGTACAATCTCACCCCGTGACATGAGTGAGACAGCACCACATCAGCCACCATGTCACACATCCTTAAGAGTTGATGCAGAGAAAATGGTTTCTTTAAAAGGACCTCCCTTATCCAGCAAAGGGAATTTGGGATACATGGGGGACATGTAGTAGTATTTGTAAAAAAAAAAATTGACGAGGCAGTCAGGAAGGGCTTCACAGAGGCAGAGTTTATCTGGGTTGTGCTGAGGATCATCAAGCCAGGTGCTTTCAAGAACATGCTCACCAATAAAGATGAAATAACCATCTGTGAACTCAAGGGCTTCCTCAGGTCTCATCTTGGTGAAAAGGCAAGTACAGAACTGTTCCAGGAACTCATGTGTGCAAAGCAAAACAAACAAGAACCGCCCCAGCAGTTTGTGTATCGCTTGATTGGATTCAAACAGAGAATCCTCTTCCAGTCAAAACAGGCCCCAATTGGGGGACTTTGCGAGCGACTTTGCAAGCACAGTGTGAAACAATGCACTGATCACAAAGAATATAGTGATGTTGCACATCAAATGAAACAGCAGAACCTGGGCTACAAGGTTGTAAAAACCATTTTTACATGCCCCAAACACAACTGAAACAACAACTAAATAAGCAGCAACAAATCCAACTCCATACAGCACCAATATCCCGACCCACTCGGTATATTTCAGGCTCTAACTCGACCACACGTTATGCAAAGCACACGCCGTTCATCTCAAATGAAAGCTGAGACTCTGCTGTTTCCACACATATGCGCCAAAGCACTCTACTCCAAAGCTTCAGAGAGATAGAGGCCAAAGAACAACAACAACAGAAATCGTTTAGCCGATATATAGTTGTAATATTTCTCTTACCTTGTTGTTTTTGCCGAGAAAAGCTCATTCTGCTGTTAAATCACGCTTCATTCCCGTTGACCGACATGTCCATCATTCAAATGAATCTGGGCGAAAAACTTGACGGCCGGAGGTTCCGGGGATAAGCATAACAATGACCACTCACAGCAGCCGACATCTCCCCCACAACACGTTCTGCTGACTCTGATTGGCTTACAGTGCTGTCAATCTCGTTTTGGTGGGTATAGCATCATTCTATTGGCTCTAACGAATCAAACGAGGTGTCAGTCACTCAAATCAGCCAAGCCGTCACAGAGATACGGGCCTCCAAACCTCAGAATAGAAACTCAGGTCCAAATGTAGTAGGTGTGTATTGGTCAGTTTGGATGGGAAATAGATGAAAAAAACGAAACGGATAGTTGTATGTGTATATCCTAAACATCATTAGGGATTTACAGAAACAAAAAATGAAAGATATAGGATTGTATATGACAAAAATCACATGCAAACATGGTGCAATTTTGGAGAGCTCACCTGGATTTTCTGTACTAAAACCTCGCTAATATTGTTCTGCTTCACTTTATCAGAATCGACCTTTGCAGAGTTAATGTTCACATATTGTGCTATAATTTGATAGAGGTTTAGAGCTGCAGCTGCATCATTCCAAAGGGATACTCATCCTGAAAATGCTTCTTTTTTTTTTTTTTTTTTTAGGCGAACCTCAAAAAGTTTCATTTGTGCTGTGTGCCATCTTCATTTACTCTTCACATATAACACATATACTGATATTTACACATCTTAACAAATCTCACAAGTGTTCCCTTTGCTATGACACCAAAAGTATTCAAATAGACCTTGTGGTTGCAGAGATAATTCATTTCATTATGGATATGCAATTTTCGAGCAGAGGCCTATAAAATAGGCTTCGGGTTTAAAAGGCTAAGTTATACCTCCAGACAGAAAGTAACACATAAACGTAGTGTTTGTGTGGATGGTGGAGATCAACCTGTGGACAAGAAAGAACACGAAACAATACAGCAGCTCAGTGCTCAGGTGGAGACTTTAACAAACATGGTTGCAGCTTTAATGGACCAGCAAACAGCAGTCATGCACGCAACCTACTCAAAGACCCACACCCACGACCAACCCGCCTCCTATATCCCCTCCCAGTAAAGCCCCCCCATTCTACACCAGGTCAACCCCCTCACAAGGAAGACTAAAATGCTAGTTGTACTAACTGTTCACTCCACGGCTCAGAACTGTAATCACTTCTTTGTGTGTGGTGAATTAGGACACCTGACTGTCGGCTGTTTAAAAGGAGCCAGGCAGCAGGGAAACTGGAGTTGGTCTCTGACGAGGAACAACCCAGTAACCCCCACATGTAAGCAATGACAGTCTAAACATAAAAAGCGTTGCAAAAGACCTCGTGCCCCCTGCTCTCACAAGACACCTTTCGTTGAAAATGCAAGTCACACAGCACCACTGATTGGTAGGAAGAGTCTGCTCAAATGTTTCATTAGTGGTTTTGCAGCAACCGTGCTATACGACTCTATCTCACAAGCAAGCATAATTGATAGGTCCTGGAGAGAGACATTTATCCCCAGTCACCCAGTACGACCACTGGAAGAGCTTCTCAACCCAGGGGAAAGCCTCAACCTGTATGCTGCAAATGGACAATCAATCCCATATGATGGATGGGTGGAGCTTACAGTCAACCTGCCAGGGAAGGACAATCCAAACCTTGCAATACAAATCCCCCTGCTGGTAAGCCAGCCTCCCCTTCCTCTGCCCCAATTAGGGTCTAATGTTCTCAATGAGATGATTAATGGGCCACAGTCCTCTGATGATACACATGCTATGATTACTAGTCTTTTGCAAAAAGCACTTGGCGTGGAGGGAGACTAAGCAAAAGCTTTGGTTAACTTTGTTCAGGTCCAAAAGACACCAAATGACAGTATAAGTGGGTAAAGACGATTTGAGTATCTCAGCTGGAAAAATGGCGCATGTGAGGTGCAGAGTACCACCTTTGACATGTCTGACCCTGTTGTCTTATGTGAACCCTCAGAAGAGAGTACACCCTTAAAAAAGCTGAGCTTCAGGGAGGGCCTCTTAGAGATCAGTAAGAACAGGTGGATGAAATGAAATCATTCTCCCAAAGAAAACCCAGTTGGGCATCATCCAGCAAGTAGTCAAAGTCATTGAATTGAGAGAGACAGAGACACAACAGAGTGAGATGCCACAAGCTCCAACAGTTACGGCAGAAGTCAATAACATCACCATTCCTTCCACTGGATCACTGGATCACTGGAGACAGCTATGTCCGGCGTGGGGCTGAGAGAGCTACAGAGACCATGAGGAACAGCCTTGGCTTTGATGATATCTACATCTACCAGTTCAGCTGAGGTGGTCTGAAGCGGAAGAGCCTTCTTCCCTTCTTCATCCAGTCCCTATGAGCCACAGCAATCCCGGATGTCCACCTCATCCACTGTGGTGGGAATGACCTGGGAGATGTCTCAAGTGTCAATCTAATCACAGCAAAAGAGGAGGACCTGCACCACCTCCACCTGCAGCATCCAGACATGATGATCGTTTTCTCTGGCACCACCCAGAGATGCAGGAGGAAGGCTGCTGCCAATGCTGTAAAGATTATCAAGGTTTGTAAACAGTATTATGGCTGCATATGTTCATTGTTTAAGTGTCAGCTTTGTACATCACCCTCACACAAAGCTTGACACTCCTGGGCTGTTTGTGACCAATGCAGTGTATTTCACCATGAGGGAAAATGAAATGTTTTTAAACAGTTAAACTGAGTCCATTAAAGCCCAGCTTCAATAACAGTGAAATGTTCATGTCCAATAGTTTGTTCTCTGCTGAAGTTGAGTCTTAGAGGATTTTTACATTTTGCTCAGATTTATAAATATATACATGTGTTTTTGTTTTTTTTCCCCATACGACACCCCCACCTGTCATCTGCAGAAGTTCTCTGACGACTCTGCCATAGTCGGCCTCATCACAGATGGGGATGACAGGGAGTACAGAGAACTGAACCAGGTCTTTGTGGACTGGTGTCAGAGGAACCACCTTCAGATCAACGCGGGGAAAACCAAAGAGCTGGTGGTGGATTTCTGCAGGCGCAGACTCCTCCCCCCAACACCGGTGAACATCCAGGGAAAGGACATTGAGATGGTGACATCTTTTAAGTACCTGGGTGTTCATCTTAACAATAAACTGGACTGGACTGATCACACAACAGCACTATACAGGAAAGGCCAAAGCAGACTCTACCTGCTGAGGCGGCTCAGGTCTTTTGGAGTGCAGGGGGCGCTCCTGAAGACCTTCTTTGACACTGTGGTGGCATCAGCCATCTTTTACGGAGTGGTCTGCTGGGGCAGCAGCGTCTCGGCTGCAGATAGGAAGAGACTGGACAAGCTGATCAAGAAGGCCAGCTCTGTCCTGGGATGCTCTGTGGACTCTGTGCAGGTGGTGGGAGAAAGGAGGATGACAGCCAAGCTGTCATCTCTGAGGACTAACGACTCCCATCCTCTGCAGGAGGAGATAAAAGCTCTGGAGAGCTCCTTCAGTGATAGACTGATTCACCCAAAGTGTGTGAAGGAACGCTATCCTTCCTGCCTGCTGCTGTCAGGCTACATAACCAGCACTGCTCACAGTAAACTGCACCATGGACACTTTAGGGACACTATGGACACTTTAGGGACACCACAGCTGTTTGCTGTTTTTTGCACATGCAATCCATTATCCATTATTATCCACTTCTCAGTCTCATATAGCCGTTTCTTGTGTTTTTGTACTTTATTTTGCATGCCTAGTTTTTAAGTTTTAAGTTTTTAAGTTTAAATTTTGAAATTTTTAATCTGACTCTCCTTGACTGCTGTAACACTGGAATTTCTCAATTGTGGGATCATTAAAGGTGTATCTTATCTTATCTTATCTTATCTATAAGATAAGACACTATTTCTATATTAGCTTTAATTAACAACATAAATGATAGAACAAATCCTTAAACCATCCTTGAACATTTGACAATGAAGGATAAAACAACAAATATCAACAGTTTGTGCTTTCTGGTGTATTTTTTCTGACATTTATAATGAAACTGAAAAACGCAAATTTCACCAAAGTGTCGTATTAGATTAACTATGAGGCATACGGTAAATCTGAAATAAACCAGACAACAGTGTTCTATAGTTACTGAAAAATGCACTCAGTACTGTTTAATCATGGTGGGTTTAAATAAAATTCAGTGAAATAGAAAATATCATCACAAATCACAAAGGCATCAAACACTTTTTTAAAATGTAATTTCTGTATAATTTGGAATAAAACTAATGTACATAAGCTGTACCATGCTGACATCTTGCAGGTCTGGATCAAATGAAAAAAAACATACAAAGGCATGCGGTATGAATTACTAAACCCAACTGCTTTGAAATTAAAATCTTAATTGTCAAAGCTACAAGAAAAAATACGGCCAGCTGGCTCCAACACCTCAAAACACAGCAAAGAGGTCAGGTTGGGTGGCCTGATGTGAGGCCTAGCTGACAGCCTGTCAGTCAGAGTGACCATGCCCTTAATTACGCAGACCTTTGAGCCTTAATAACATTTAAACAGGATCATAATAAATTCACCCCGTGTACAGTTGTCATGAATGATGAAATAAGCCATAAAGATCAAAACCATTATTTGTAACAGACTGTAAACATGTTTGGACCTGAGCCTCACTCATCAATCCTGGAGGTTGCCACTTGGTCTGAACCCCATTCACAATACACAGTCACTCTGTTAAAATGACCTGGGATAAAAGGGGTTAAATATGACAAGTATGTCAGTATGCAGAAGGACCAAGAATAGTGGCAAATATTGGCAAAGCTGGCTGTAATCAGAGCCAGCTGTAGCCAAAGCTAGCCGTCAGCCAAGCATGTGGCAGATATGCAAGCTTCAGATGAAGCACAGCCACAGTAAGCAAAGCAATGATTATGGATATGCTTCATACTGATCAGGCAAGGTTTGGTTGCTCAGGAAGAAGAAGAGGTGACCTATGGTGCTCCTTCAGCTAGCAGCCATTACCTAAAGTGAGGCATTCAATTAGCGACTACATGCTACATGCTAAAATTAGGTGGACCTATCGGCAGAGATCTGCAACAGAGTTACTCTAAAGGAGGGGTGGGAGCCAGCCAGGACAATCTACAGAGCTATGAGTCACCAATGTAAGCCAAAGGATAAAACAAAAAATAAGCTTATGGCACAAAACCATGCAGAAACCACTCTCATACCTGCAACAACTGCGGAAGCTCTATGAACTGGAAGTGGGGCGTGCATTCAGTCTCAAAGAGGGAACTCTAATGATAACTACCTGCCTTTATTGAGTGTTCACACATGTTGATTGGCTAGAAATTGCCGACAAATTCAGGCAGCAAATCATACAAGCTCACGTAGGCAGAACAGGAATATAATATATTTCTGTTCTGCTACAGTTGAAGCGCAGTTGCCATTTTGGACTGAACACTGCTCCAATTAATATTAAAGTAAAAGCATAAAGCATCTGTAATGTCAGTCATGAAATAAAGACAAGCAGTGTCCTTTAATTAACAGCTTCAATTGATAGCCTATCCTTTCACAGGTTTCGTAGGTTTCCCTGAAATGTGATAATTAAAGCAACACAATGGAATTTTTGAGCCCTCAAAATATATAGGCTATCCAAGATCCTTGTGATGGTACATCAACTCACAATAGGTTGGATGACACCTCCGTCATTGCTTGAGAGCGTCTGTTTCACTTGCACTGGCTACAAAATTTGGCTGCTTTATGGCATACGTCATATCCCTCTCCTCTTTTTAGAGTAGCGTGGCCTTACTGAGGTGAACGAAGTTAGACGTGGTCGTCATGGCTGAAGCGACAAAGAAAAGGAAAAAGGTGAAAGTGTTGTCCGAGGAGACAAGGACAAGAAACGAGAGAGCGATAAAACAAGAGCTCGAACAAGGATTAATATTGGCCTGTGTGCGCTGTGAGGAGGAGGTCAGCCCTGACATGCAGAGAATTTGAAAATGAATAAATGAATAAAGCAATCGGCCTAATCATGGATGTACAAAATGCTATAAGGCTACTTTACCTGTTCTGAAGACATGATGATCGCACATTACACAGCCAGCTTCAGGAAGTTCACCAGTATCGTTGGCTTGTCAACAAATGCACGCACAGAAATATTTTTGCGACAGTTGTAACAGACAATACCATTTTTTGTCTATAGGGGGAAGCCGTGAGGTAAAAAGCGCAATCCTCTATTATGTTGCTTTAAAGCCGGTACAAGGAACTTTTAACTGGAAATGCAAAAGTCTCTTGTTTCTGCTGATGTCTGTGCGTGACCTACAACAGCAAATGAGACCATCGGTGTGAAGATAAGCTATTTCTATATAGTGTATATCCATACCTTTATGAAACTGTCTCCAGGTCCGCCCCAGGTCGCTTCCAGGACGAAACGATTTACGGCACTCAGACGGCACACATCATCTTACCTAGCTGCTTACATTTATAGTGACTCTTATAAATAGTCGCTATTCCTCCTCCTCAACCTGATCTCCGCGGGGAGTTAAAATAGCAGCAATCATCGGGTAAAAGTTCTGTGACAGCACTGGACTCACCAACAGTCAGCCACGTCTCAGTCACACAGAGAAAATCCAATCCTCGGGAAGTCAGGAAATCCTTCAGGATAAACGTTTTGTTCGCTAGCGATCTAGCATTTACCAGCCCAATCCTGGCAGGAGCCGGCGGGTCCATGCGTTAGCTGTCCGGGGAGCCACACACAGAGGCTGCAGATTGCGCAGATTCACCCCACGCCAGCGGGGACGAGGAGAGCAGGGGCCACGGGGCTGGAACGCCTCATCTGGGCTGACGACAGGTACCAGCCAGGCGTCGACAGGGTCCAGCGAGTGCCAAGAAATAAAGAGGCAAGGCACCGCTCCATACTCAGTCCAAGAAGCCGCGGAAGTGCTCGCCAAACAGGCCTTCAGCCTTACCAGCTGACCGCTGCGTTTACCCCGGCGGCGGTGGTGCTTACGCCGGAGAGGTGGAGCTGCGGCGCGGCAGAGGTGAGCTGGGATCCCCGATAGGAGCTGGGGCAAAGTTTTCCCGTCTTGTTGTTTCATTCATCCCCAAAACAAACACATGCGCGAGCCAGGCAAGCATCTTTACGACAATACGCGCTAGAGCTCATGGGAAAATTAGGCTTCATTCCGGCAAAACACTACCGCTTTTATCCACAGGGTCGCCAAAATCAACTCAAAATGAAAGTTCCTTGTAGGGGCTTTAACAGAATAGGCCTATAGGCTATATCATTTACCAAGGTCCTTTAACAAAATATAGGCTTTAGCATAAACCTCTATTTAAATTAAAGTCAGACTTAGACTGTTTTATGGCCTCAAGGAGACTCTTTCTATTACATATTATTATTCATCTAAATTACTTCAAAATACAGCTGTCAGATGTCCATTCCCAGATAGCACACATACATCTGGCCGATGTCGGCCCGATGTATCAAAGTTAGATCGTTAAGACGTAGGAGGGAGAACGTTTGCTCATTGCCAAGACGTCGCTGAGACGTTGGCCTTTAATCGAAAATGACCACCACGCGACGTTCAAACGATCAATAAAAGAAGCTGCGCTCAGGGGGCGCTCCTTCTTTAATATCCATATGCTTCGTTAACTACGACCTTTATTCATTTAGGTCGGACCTTTCAAACTACAAATATTTCACCATTCAATGTGAGAAATCAATGCTAACATTCAAAAATAGCTGACTGTTACCCTATTTCGTGTGTAAGTGTGCACAATGAAAAGACAAAGGTCAATTTGACAAACTTTATTTTCAAACTTCCACAAACATTATCTGACGGCCAGTCCGCTTCTCCTGGCAGCCTGCAAGAGACAGAAAAGACGATGAGCACGTAACTTCAACAAACAAATCCCAACTTCACCACTGTATTTTTTTTTTTTTTTTTTTT
>NC_065511.1:3102705-3109687 GCF_006386435.1 Epinephelus moara
CACTTCCACTTTAACCCAAAAGGAGTGCTCACAATAACCAGATGAGCAGATAACGTCAACTAGGGAAAATAAAATGAAAACACCACAGTTGTAGCCTGTTAGCTAACATGAGCTAAACCGCTAAACTAGCTAACAGCTAATGAAAGATAACGTTAGCTGGTGGGGACCTGTGCTATATAGGCTACATCCAGTTGTGCCTTGCCACTCACCAGGAACTTCTTTCAATAGTCACAGAAGAAACAACATAGCTATTTTCTGCCAATTTATTCCAGTTAGCTTACCTGAAACCAACTGCGATGAGATGCTGTAGCTGCGAGCTCAGTTCCAAACAAACACTGCGGAGATGAAATTCTGCCTCTGTGGCGACTTCCATATGTGGACAGACATTCTACGGCACTGGGCCGACCCAAAGCCGACGTAACAGAGACGTTTGATGAGCTGGGACAAAAAAGTATTAAATTTAAAGATATCCGCCCATGCGGCCGACACTTGTCAGACGTTAGAAATTCAGGGCCGATGTGTAGTCCTCAGGCCGACGTCGGCCAGATGTATGTGTGCTATCTGAGTTAATGTTCTTTAAACTGCCTGTAACCCTTCATCTTGGTTCAGTCAGTAATCAGGCTCATGGCACAATTACTGGATGAAAGACACATACAGACCCGTCATCAATTTGTAATGAAATAACTTCTAACAAAAAAAAAAGGGCCTAGCCAAGGCAGATATCATAGACACTTTCAAGTCCCTCACACCATTCTCAGTGGCATCTATTTGGTGTTGAATGAAGAGGAAAAAAAGCGCTCTCTGCCTCTTGCTTTCCACGAAAGCATGTGAAAGGGCATTTAGGTGTGTTGTCTCCACCTTTAGGCTTTTGTGTCAGCTCCATACAGAGCCTAAGCCAGGGCTATTCAATTACAAATTCAATTGGGCCAAATTTTATACAAATGCAAATTAATGTGGTAAAAGTAACAATGACTGTGTTTACAAGGTCTTTAGTATCCCGGTTTTGAGGCTTATCCCGGCTTTGGGCATATCCGGGATATGATGTTTACATGGAACACAGAGAAACCCAGTTATTCATATCCCTGTATACATGATAAATACTGATAACCCGTTTTCTGATCACTGCATCCTATCTGCGCAGGCGTGTGTTACGTCTTCTACGTCTTTTGTTTACAACAGATTGAGCGGGAAATGTGATATATTTATTAATTATATTTAATTATTAATTATTATTATTATAAATATTAATATTTTCCACCGCGACCTAACTTGTTCAACGGTGCGAGGTGGAAAACCAGCGTCACGTACCTTGTCCGCAACAGACTTGAATAGGTCGGCATTTCTGTGTCTTCTGCTGTCTAAACACGTAGTTATGTTGAGTTCTTTCATCATTTTCTGCTGTCTAAACACGTAGTTATGTTGAGTTCTTTCATCATTTTCAGGCAAAATTCAGTCTTTTCGTCGCTCCAAAAATGGGAAGCTCTCGTTGCCGCCATGTTGCTTGTATATCTGGTGCGTCACTCTGGCACCTGCGCTCACAGCGGGCAGCCGTCAGAGACCGGGATAAGGCGTATACATGCTCCAGTATCCCGGCTTCTATCGGAGTACTCCAGGTGGCAAAACCGGGTTTCTTGAAACCGGGAAAAGGGCATAACCCGGTTTCTGAATTCGGGATATGGTGTTTACATGCATAAATACAAAAACGGGATACTTAAAAAACCCAATCAAAACCGGGATACTAAAGACCTTGTAAACACACTCAATGTTTATCATTGCACATTTAAAATAAAAACATAGATTTTCAGTCATGTATCGAAACAAGCAGCACAACATAATGCAGAACTAGAATAAAAAAGAGCAATCAGTGCACAGAAGCATAATAAGTGGCATTAACAGTAACTAATAACACAGTCTCTCTACCAGCATCTCCCTCTCCCCTCTCTTCCCCATAAATACACATGCACACACCTCACCTCCTGGCGTTTTTCTTTGAGGTCAAGTACACAGCACATAGTTTTATATAGTCTATGGCAGCAACAGTCATGTTTACAACAACAAAGTCACAATATAATCTCAATAATATGTCACTGGCAACAAATCTCAAACTTCAATAAAATAAATATTCCTCCTGACATCACAATACTGAGTGAAAAAAGTAATGTTATGTAAGCATGAATAACACGGATATTAGTAGCAGTTATTCAGCCTACCCCTCCACTGTCCCCCCTTCACTGAAGAGACTCACTGTCTGCAGGTCGGCTACCTCAGGTACATTTTAAGATAAAATGTTAGCCTACACACAGACAGCTTTCACTGTAGACTGTTTTTAACAGTTTGCTGTTAGCCCTACTAACGCGATGTGCTTGTGTCGACCGCGATCATAAATCATAATAGCGGTGAATGAGAGACTGTGGACAGAGCAGACTAAAATATGGCTTTCTACATGCTGAACACATGTATTGATAAAGTATTGGCTTATTACTGGCAGAGGTTTTATTGCACTTACTCACAGTAATGATTGTTGTCAGCTAGAGTAATCGTGAAGTTGCACTCCCTTCATTTGCACCGTGGCCTCTCTGCTGTTGTCTGACTTCACTTTGTCTTCACAACTGGTTGTTTCTTACCTGTGTAATAAATATCAATTAAAGCTTTGTTTCCACTGAGGAAACTGGTTTTCAGCTTACAAAAACAGACATGTGGTTACATTTCTAGGGAGGTGCACTTCAGTAAGTATAAATCCCACTTTAGGCTTTCCACATACTGTATGCATGTGAAAGGGCATAGAGGTGTGCTCTCTCCACCTTAGGCATGCAGACTCATGGAAAGGCAGAGAGGTCCCTGAACAGAGCCATGCCTCCAAATATCATACTGCACATAGAAATAAAGGTTTTTTTTGACTGAAGTGGTCCTGACTGAAATACAGAAGTGTAAAGGCCGAGGAATGCTGCCAGGGAACAAAGCTCTCACTGTGTCACAGGGAAATATCTTCTCTATCTGCCTCTTTGTGGATTGGAAGTATTCTTCCTCTGTCTTCTACAAAGCCTTTGCAGTCAAACAGAAAAGAATGATGCAGTTCAAGTGAGCACACATACAGTATGTGCACACACCCAAATACTTGATTGGAAGTGCTCTCTGCTGCACAAATATCCCCGCTTGTGTTTTACACACATGCGCGCGCACACACACACACACACACACACACACACACACACACACAGCATCGTGTTAAAAGGATCTTTCATTCAGCTGAAATGTCATGGCAGTTAGAGCCGTAGGGGTCACATGGCCGGGGGATCAGGGCTCAGAGGTCAGCAGAGTCAGATGAAGCAACTGATTGTACAGTTGGATGGCCGTCCTGAACATTAGGAATGAGTGAGTTGGCGGCAAGGCCGCAGAGAGGCAGAAAGGTCAGAGATCAGATGAGCATGATCAGCAGAGCTTTGTGTTGTCACACTGTTTGACACATACATGCGTGCCCACACACATATGCACACACAAGTATGAACAAACATGTACGCACACACACATGCACATGCACGTGCTCACACACACACACACACACACACACACACACACACCTTTCCTCTCGTTACGTCTGTATTTCTCCACACACCAGGGGCCGCATTCACAAAGCTTCCTAGTACTAAGAGTTGCCTGTAGTGACAAAATTCCAAGAAAATTCTTAGACTCCAAGAAAATTCTTAGACTTTTCCACTTAAAGTTGAGACTAGGTCCTTGTAAAGATAAAAGTTATTCACAAACCATTTTAGCCCTTAAAAGAGCTCCTATGGTGAAAAACTGTTAGGAGCAGGGAGGAGGACTTTCAAGAGGCTGAAGAGTTTCTGTATCGAGGAGAAAATGGTGGAAACACAAAGAGGCTGGAGAACTGTTCTCCTAAAACTGAATGACAGTGAGTAAATGAAATGCCACAGATTAGATTGTGTCAGGATAATATTTGTGGCCGATCTAATTAGGGGTATGCACACCTTTCCCACCTAACACAATATCATTATAATGCCAGAAATAGAATAATCACAACACTAAGATACTTGAAAAACTGGAAAAATGCAACCGTGCAGCAGTGATGACTTGGACCTGTCTAATCCTTCCATCAGCAGTGAACACACTGTATCACAATGACAACACTTTCAGAGTCAGCAGTTCATTTCATTTCCTCTGGGTGTCCACACCTTGCAGGCTCACAAAAGGGCGTGTCTGTGACAACCAATCACATCTGTTAAAAGAAAGCACCACATCTCCTCCCTAAAATAAAAGTTCCTGTCTCTTCCTTGCTCAGAGGTGCTCTGAGAGCTTTCCTAAATCATTCCTAAGCTAAGACTCCTTACTAAAAGTTTTTAGGCTAAGTTAGGAGCTCTCTGAGGGTATTCTCAGAATGTTTGTGAATACGGCCCCAGAACTTCATGTTTCTTTAAACGCATACTTGCATAGCTTGAAATTGTTTTCACATGGGTTTGAGTCAGGAGCTTATCTTGAGGGATGTGCTTTGGCACGCTCTAGTGGTGTGATTTCAATAATGCAAGAATAGGTTGGAATTTTAAAAAGGAAGCACTGAGGACATCAAAGGATCTTAGACAGAAAGACAGTAATCCCTATGTCTAATCAACCTGTTAAGAACGTGTCTCCACAAAGTAGAATCTTAATTTAAGCTTATTTGAGGTTAAAAGGTGATTTCCATTACTGCAGTAGCTTTTTAGTTGTAGCAATTGTATTTGTGATAAACCATTAAGAGCTAAAAAGGACATGCTTAAGTTTGTCACTAGTGGAGATGCTGGGTCACCAGCCACTACAAGCACAGACTAAGATAATCCGCATCCAGCCTCAGCCAGTACTAACCCTAACCCAGTACAGCGTCAACAAATAGGCCTACTAACAATAATACGATGTTAGTTGTAAGTAGAATTTTTTTTTCCCTTTTTCAGGCAATTTTGTGACAACATTTTATCCAAGCAATACTTTTACCCTTTGTCTTTGTTTCTCATTTGATCACTGTACAAGACTTTGCACAATATTATTAGATACAGTATTTGTAAAAATGTAATTTCTTCACTATATGGTTTCTTTGTGCAATACATGTTTTTTGGTTGTCCTTAATAAGGCAGGTAAACTCAGCCCTTTCCAATTACAACATAATACTAAACTAATACATAATACTTTAACTAGGTCAAGCAAAGACCCTGAGAAGGACCATTGGTGGCATTAGGGGGTATTTAACAAATGCTTTATTTACTGTAGTTCATTTAATGCATGCCATTTATTATAGTTATATATTCAAAACAAAATGTCCCTTTTGTTCAAAACAAAAACAAAAATACACAATAACATAAAATAAAATAAAATGCCATTTCCATTTTGACATAAATTCAAATAAATACTCAAATAAAACAAAACCTTTCAACGCCTTAATTTTCTTTTCCTACTTGGAACATGCCGTTTTCATTCAATCTAGGCTCCTACAGCTGGCAAAGTATCAATAAGCATACCACTTCAAAACCGAAAGTAAAAAAAATGCCATTCTCACTAACAGCCTATAAGGGAATCGTTGGCATGAATATGACAGCCCAATCCAAAACACACACTGTGAAGGACTCAAGTGTTCAGCTCGCGGTACCCCAAGTGGCGGCTCGCGGGCCGGATGCGGACTGCAGGCCGCCATTTGAGGGCCACTTAGGCCGGAATTCCACTGGATGCGTGTCCATTGCTGAACGGCTGCGCTGGTTATCTGCTGCGTGCTCCACCGTCCATCAACACCCACTGGCTGCGTTTGCTGTGCAGAGTGGTGCAGCTCCGCCGGACAGTGGGAGTCACGAGGACCCACGTGATCTCGCGAATTCACGCATAATAGCGTGATATAACAAGATGTAGTTTCTATAAACAGAGCCACAAAACCAGAGGAGAAGTAGGAAGCCATCTCGGTGCACCTCCATGATTAACATCTCCTCGTCCATGGTGTCAGCGGGGTGAAATGACATCTGAAAACCTCTGACCTGTTGACTTCAGGCCTGTCTCCGCCCATTATGACGTTTTCAAGGTGTAATGCAGGGAAATATGAGCCGCCGTGAACACTGTGTATTTTATTTTGAAAATTGACCGGATGTTTTATTTAGTTTCTCTGCACGACTTCCTGATCTGCTCTGTGCTGAATTGCTGTGTTGTGCTCCGGCGTAGAATTCTGGTAACTTAACTGGTGATTTTGGACTAACAAAATCTAGACAAAATCTTTAAAGTATTCAACCCTCCAATTTTATACATCTATATGAAAGTTACTCCCAGAGGTGGGAAGTAACTAACTACATTTACTCACGTTACTGTAATTGAGTATTTTTTTGTGTAGCCTTAATTTTTTCAGTAGTTTTTGAAATCTGTAATTTTACTTTTACTTAAAGGGATAGTGCATCCAAAAACGAAAATTCAGCCATTATCTACTCACCCGTATGCCGATGGAGGCCCTGGTGAAGTTTTAGAGTCCTCACATCCCTTGTGGAGATTGGCGGGCGGAGCACACCTAATGGCTGACAGCGCCCCAGACTAACGTTCAAGAACACAAAATTCGCGTCGTCTTGTCGTCCTCCGCTTATCCGGGTCCGGGTCGCAGGGGCAGCAGCCTCAGCAAAGAATCCCAGACAGTCCTCTCCCCAACCACCTCCGTCAGATGCAAAGCAATGCCAACGGATGAGGAAAGTCTTTGCTGCTCAGACTGGGAATTGGCGATGCCTGCACTTGAGAATCTGGACATCAGTACTGACGAGACTGCTGCTCCTCAGAGACCGTGCATCACCGATGACCCTGAGCGCGCACACGTGAGCGCGGAGCACAGAGAAGCAGTCAGAGCTACAGGCTACAGTGAGGCTAAAAACAGAGTTCATATGACGTTTTTCAAAACAACTTTTTATGTCAGGGCTGCAGCACACTTGGATCACTACGGATGAGCAGTATGGAGGTACTCTGTGGATTCAATTTTGTG
>NC_065511.1:3110882-3126727 GCF_006386435.1 Epinephelus moara
AAAGTATTAACCAGCAAAATAAGTATGGCATATTGCCTTTGACTAATATTATATCGATATGATGAACTTATACTGCGAGTCTCACAATGTGACTATTGCACAAGAACACATTGCGATGGTGATGCTCTAATGATATTGAGCAGCCCTAAATTGAATTGAATTCTATGGTTCATCATACAAAAATAACCAGTTTTCGGATTGGATTTATGACCCCTGGACCATTTTTGCACTGCATAGTGATCCCCATCAAGTTGTTGGAAGTAACTAAGTAACTTCTACTTTAAGTAGCCTACATTTTAAACGAACTAACTAAGTAACTTCTACTTTAAGTAGCCTACATTTTAAACGAACTACTTTTTACTTTTACTTGAGTAGATTTTTAGATGGGTAGCTTTACTTGTACTTAAGTAGAATTCCATCAAAGTAAAGGTACTTTTACTTGAGTAGAATTTTTCAGTACTTTTTCCACCTCTGGTTACTCCCTCACCCCCACCGCTGGTGTGCACACCCGTCATGTTCCTCCAGTCCGAGGGGTTGCGCCAGGGTGACGCTGCTCTGTCGTCAGTAGAAGAAGAAGAAGAAGAAGAAGAAGAAGAAGAACGGAAGTGAAAACAGAGTCAGCTAAGCTAGCAGTCCTACGGTGAGGGCAGAGAGGGACTGTGCTCCTTGTCTTCAGTAGTCACTTTACCAAACAGCCATCACTTGTAACGTATTTTGAGCCTTTGATTGTCAGGCAGAAGGAACTGACGGCCGAAGTTGCTGCATTGCTAATACTTTACATGCCAGCCGGAGTCGCTAACAGGAGCCATGTTACGTAGCTGTCATTGACTCTCGTTAAAAGTCACATAGCAAACAACGTTGTAACCTTAACTAGCCGCTCACGTCACATCGACTCCTGCATGGAGGTTACTTGTTATTTTAGTTTGATATGTTGACTCATTATGGTTATTTAGACACAATTTGATCTTTGTTTTGATGAATTAGTGAGTGTATTATCCATAGGGCTCAGTGCAACTCGTATAGACATTGTAGCTAACATAGTTGATAATCCCTTAAGTAGTCTAAGATGCTTATTCCTTGGATATTTAGTTTTGAGGGTTTATGTATTTGTTGCTGACATTGAAGAACATAACAGATAAACGTTAAAATTGATCTCCCTTTGTGGGGCAAAATGAGTCATTTCCTCCTGGTTGCCTAAAGGTAATGTAACTACGACTGACTAGGTGCTGTGTTGTGCTGACGAGAGACGCTGGGTAAAATTGGTGAAATGATGTTCTGTGATATCAGGACTGCCGATGGACTGGCTGCATAGGCCATGGTTTAATGCTCATCTGTTGGCAAGCAGCACCAGCAATGTCAGCCAGCTCCCTCCTGAGATACACCATCAGGTAACACTGCTTTGAGATGTTACAGGACTTTGTGCATGGTGTTGGATGTGACGTCAGCTCAAGCTCAAGAACAGATGAGGCTGCCATGATTGTGGTCACCTCAAGGTGTTGATGCTAAAAACCCCAATACCCCAAAAGTTGTGACACTGTCAAAAATGTAAATAAAAACAGAATGCAATGATTTGCAAATCTTTCTGAACCTACGTTCACCCGAATACAGTCCAAAGACAAAATATTCAACATTCAAACTGAATACACTTGTTTTTAAAAAAAAATTAATTTAATTTTATACACTCATTCTGAATTTGATGCCTGCAACACATTTAAAAAAAAGTTGGGACAGGGTCATATTTACCACTGTTTTACATCACCTTTTCTTTTATCAGTGCTCAGTGTTTAGGAATTGAGGACACCAACTATTAAAAGTTTTGAAAGTGAAATTCTTTCACATTCTTGATATTAGGGATGGGAATCATGTGAGGATCCACAATACGATATTATTACAATGCTTAAGTTACAATACAATATTATTGTGATTTTAAATATGTAGTGATATGCTGAGTAGTGCGATAAAACGTATTGCATTCCATTACCTTTTTTCAACTGTAGATTATGTCCCAAAGGGAAAACTTAGTCAACATCTGTTTTGTCTAATAAGATAAAGTTTTCAGTCTGTTCATCTCACTTCAGCATTTTTTTTTCAGCAACAAAATGTATCTAGTGGACTGAAAAGGCAATTGATTATATTATTCTGGTAGGCTACTTAAATGCGTCTCATTGTCTTGCTGGAATAAGCAGGGATGTCCCTGAAAAAGACGTCGCCTGGATGGCAGGATATGTTGCTCCCAAACCTCTATGGACCTTTCAGCATTCATGTTGCCTTCACAGATGTGCAAGTTACCAATGCCATGGGCACTAACACACCACCATACCATCACAGATGCTGGTTTTGAACTTTGAGCTGGTAATAATCTGAATGGTCCTTTTCCTCTTTAGCCAAGAGGACGCATTGTCCATGATCTCCAAAAACAATTGTGGACTCGTCAGACCACAGCACACTTTTCTACTTTATGTTGGTCCATCTTTGATGAGCTCAGGCCCAGAGGAGTCGGCTTTGTATTTTGATGTTGTTGATAATATGGCTTTCACTTTGCATGGTAGAGTCTGAACTTCATGAGTATTAGTATGATCAAACAACTACTCTCTGGATGTTCACTGGTGTCAATGAGGGATTTTTTTTTTTTTTTCAGAGAAAATCCACCACCTGCCCCTCTGTCTCGTTTGCATTGAGCTTGAACAGTTCCGCTACCACCACTGCACAAAGTCCTGTATTCACCTTCTTTTCTAATGAGAAAATACAGTTGATAGATTTTTTACAATAAAGGGGATTATGTATTAACATTTGTGCTCAAATGATTAGTTAATTGACAGAAAATTAACTAATTAGAGACCATCTTGCCATGGGATCACATCAGCCCTGATACATCTGTGACTTGAAACAAATGTGGGCCAGGGGCGTTAAGTTTCCCCACTGACCCCTTCCCTACTTCCCACCCCTCTACTTACGCATCCTTGCTTGCACCACACCCATTTTCAAACTCTGCCTTCACTGTGGTCTCAATAACACATCTCTGAGTATAGTTCATACCACTAATACTTTATCCCTGTCTTTTTCCACATCATGGAATAGAACTAAAAAAATAGTTATCTTCCATGTATTTTTCTCTGCAGGCTGGAGAGGAATCATGTAGCTGCACGTTTAGTCCAGCAGAGAGCGCTGTCAGGGGCAGATGCTCTCAATGCACTCAGACCTTTTTATTTTGCTGTACATCCAGACTTCTTTGGTCAATACCCCAGGGAACGGGTAGGTATCTCATATATCATGACTTGCTTAGATGAATGAAACATAATGTTGTAAATGAAACAAATGGAAGGCTTGTGGGTAGACTGACATAAGGCGTTTTAATGTGCTCAGATTGTCAGTAGTGTTTGCAGCAACAGGACTACACCAACACAGACAATTGTAGTGTTTTGCTAGAAGGCTGCTGTTGGTCAGAACACACAACTTATTATCATTGTGCAAAGATTTTTTTGAAGAGGAGGCTTCACCACACAGTGTAACATTCAATGTGTTTCACAGGAAGTGAATGAGAATTCATTAAAGAGGCTAAATGGCTATCTGGACAACCTGCAGAAGCCCGGCTCACGCTCACTTCAGCCAATGAAGCTCACCTTTTATGTCAGGGACACAAAGGACAGCAGCGATGTGGGGCCAGACCTTCTTGTCTCAGGTGAACTTTCTATTAATATTACCTTTAATATTTGGGAGTTCTGTCTTTGCAAATTTAAAACCTCTCCCTTGGTTCTCAGGGTTCCGGTCAGTGAGTTTCACCCTGCACACAAACGATGTCTTGAGCACAGTGAAGAACGTCTTGAAGTCCTGCAGCCTACCCATGGAGCACATGAAGGGACTGAAAGCACATTCAGACATATCTAAAAGTCCACCAGAGATGGGGTTGCCTTTCTACAGACCTATCAAATGGGATAAAAGTTACTACACCTTGACTGGATTCAGAGACCCTGAGCAGGAGCTGCAGCAGGCCAGGAGAGTGGAGCCTACACTCATGTTAGTAACACTGGACCTCAGCTCTGTATCTCAACTCACAATTACAACTGCCATACATACAGTACATTATGAAGACCTGGGTGTCTGGTACAGATTGAAATATCAGAAACAGTTAGGCACCCCCTAAGGGACCGTACAAATGCCGCATTTTTTTGCACCATTGTTTTTAATGTAGACACATGGCAGGCACACTCAAATGCCAGAGCAACACCGTTGTGACGCGTTTCTGAGTGCCTGTTTTTTAGGGCACATTGTCTGCACCCTGAGATAAACTGAGTTCAACTTTTGGAACGCAGCAGTGTGCACTGCATGTCATGTGACAGATAAAAACCAATCTGTCCTCTCATCTGTAAAAAGCAGTCCGTGGTTGATACGGGGAAGAAGCTAATCATTTTTGTGCAGGGCTACTCAGAGCTTTATATCTGTCCCACGGACAATATTTTAGGTCTACACACTTAAAAAACAGCACCTGGGAGAAGATCAGCTCTGCACTCTGGATTTCATGTAAGTAGGCTATGATACGGTGCTGGTTATGGTTGCTCAGCAAAGTCTCACAACACCTTTTCCAGGCGGTTAAAGACGCTGCATATGTACGGCCCCTAAAACCGCTGTAGTTTGTCTGTAGATTAAACAACCAAGATACAACATGTATTGGTGAGCTTTAGAGGTGCTTTTGAACGTTTGACAGAGCTAGGGTAACTGTTTCATCCTGCTTTCATTCTTCATGCCAAAATAGGCTAACCACCTACTGACTCCAGCTGTATACTGAACACATAAACATGAGATTTTCATTTTCATCACTTGAAGTCGATCTTCACACACACCATTTTCTGTTTTTGACTTTTTCATGTTGTTCAGCCAAATACAGCAATCAAAGGAACTCCTCTTTCTGTTGTCAGGAGGTGGGCATCATGTTTTCTAGTGAACATTTTTGGAACTGCCTGTGTATGCAGAGCCCATATTGTAGTATCTATAGAGGCCAGGATCTGAAGTAAAGTATAATCAAAGCTTATAGTGGGGCAGATAAGCTCATATATGGAAAGTATTGTGCATTTTATGACTAAAGCATGAAACTTTCTACAGTGTTTCTATATACCATGGAGTTTGTTTTTAGACGTGGACCCACTTTTGAATTGACCTCTGGAACTTGTCAGAGGCTGTACATTTCGGGCTGTGAAAAACATGTTTTTTTCCACTTTTTTTTTTTTTACAGGCACAAAGGCAGTATATCAAAAAGAAGAGCTGTGGAAGTCACTAGTCATCCTAAAATTGCTTTAATAGGTGAAATCAGACTTATATTCTGTCAGCTGTATAGGATATATCATACAAACCCACCCCACACAAACACAAAGACAAAAAAAAGGACTTTCAACAATTCGTGTTAAATTTAATTGAACAGTGCTGTCATCTTGACATTTCTTAATCTACCCTAGTAGTAGTTAAGTATTACATGGCATTATTAGTGAGGTTTAACAGTCTCCTGAGCATGAGCAAAGGGCAGTACACCTGAGAGCAGCCTTTTTGCACTTGCAGCGAGTCGTACACCCTTTCTTGCAGCCACAATGGATTAGTTCATAGCAGCTCTGTGAGGCTTCTGGCAGGGTGGTCCACAGAGGCTGCCATCCCACTCCTTCTTTCACCCATCCCCAATCAGAAGGGCTTGGCAGCTGAGGGCCAGGTTCCAAGGCTTTGCACCAGACATAGGGCCTGATAGGAATGAATGAATGAATGAATTAAAGTTGTTTATTTTTGGTCATCAATAGTAAACACATAAAAAAACTTACCTGATAGGTGGCCCGCTTAATGTGTTGCTCTAGTGCAGCCTTTGTTGGTGGCATGCTCTCCAGAGCTCTGGATTTCTGAGTGAAGAGCTGTTTTCTAGCTTCATTCACCTCTGTGATTTCACTTGTCCTGTCATACATTAGTACAACAAAGCAACTTGGCAGAGAGCACAGAGTTCCCAGTTAGTGGGGCAATGCAGTTTAGACTGCTTAGATGTAGTTGGCTGGGCTGGATCAATCAGAACATGGCATTTTGACATGATGCATGGACAGTGTCAGTGTTCTGAAGAGTGCAGTTTATATAGCTCGCTGACACGTACAAGAATCCTGTAGTGCACAAGAACTTACCATATTAGGTGTAAGTGTATATTCATATTATTTTACACATTGTTTTTAAGTTTTTGTATGTTTGGTGTGAGAAATGTTATTAACATCCTCTTTGGAGGAATTAATGTGGAAGAGGTTGGAGGTGGATTTGCTAACATTACACAATAGCTAGCTAGCTAGCTGTATTTCATTTCATCCATCATCAGCATTTTATTTCATTCATTATCAACAGCTAGCTATAGTCTTTGCTAACATTACACAATAGCTAGCTAGCTAGCTGTATTTCATTTCATCCATCATCAACATTTTATTTCATTCATCATCAACAGCTAGCTATAGTCTTTGATCAGAAGGAACATGATTGAAATACTCACTTTTCCATACATCAAAATGTCACTCTTCTCTCTCTCGCAGGTGAAGTAGCCAACAGTAAACAGTGCATCCAACTAGCTCTACTGCCCTCTGCTGGACTGCAACAGTAGAATCATGCTACAAACTGACACATATAGACACAAGGCAATGGCTGAGGAAATAACAAGCATATATAATGGCCAATAATGGGCGAAAAGTGGAAAAATGCAATGCTGATGTCAATGACTCCTCAAGGTCACTAGAGGTCAGACAGAAAGTGGGTCCACGTCTGAAATTAAACCCTGGGGTATGTAGATTATATGCTGAAAGTTTCATGCTTTAGTCATAAAATGCACAATTGTTTTGCTTATCTGCCCCACTATTAACTGTGTTTGCTGCTGAATCGGTCATGTACAGTGCGTTTGTGGAGCTTTTTGACAGAAAGTAGCAGCTGCTGCAGAAAACAAACATAATCCATGCCAAGTTGAGTAAAAAAAAGTTATGGTCTGGAAAACCAAAGCAATGAACTAAAAGATGCTTGAAAGCTCCATAGAGCTTAGGGGAACTGTAGATTTGAGTATAACTCTGTGGGTTTTTCACAACTAATAGCCAGCTCAGAGTGGTTTCATGTTGCCTTTTCTTCTTCAGCTTGTGGCTGAGAAACAATGAGCCTGAGGCAACAAAGAAGCACGGTGCTAGTCTTCCCCTGAGAGAAGAGCTCAACAGACTGAAGAAGGAACTGTGTCACAAATTTGATCTCGCTGATATCAGGTACACTCAACTCTACTGTTTGCCCTAACACTTAGTAAGGGAATAAGCAGTCAGTAGTCAACCCTGAAGTGTGTTCCTCTGTATTGTGAGTAACTGTGGAGCATGATTTAAATGACAATAGAAAAAGTTGTTGGAGGAACTGGGACTTTTGAGCTTTAATTCAAGTCTATGCATGAACTTGTGTGAGGCTGTGTACATATTACCACGATGATGACGTCAGTTGTGTGGTGTAGGTGGCAGCGCAGCTGGGGAGTGGCCCATAGGTGCTGTCAGCTTCAGAGTCTGAGCCGACTGTCTCAGCAGAACCCTGAGGCCCTGATCAACCTGCAAGGTAAAGAGTCTCACTGAGGACAGGACATCTGTCTGTATGCATTACCTGTCTGTGCTTTATGCACCTGCTGTGGAAAACAATGTCCTTATTTAGGACAAATAAACTATTGTCTGTCTGTCTCTCTCTCTCTCTCTCCCTCGCCCTCTCTCTCTCTCTCTCTCTCTCTCTCTCTCTCTCTCTCTCTCTCTCTCTCTCTCTGTCTCTCTCTCTCATATCGTAGTATGTGATTTAACGTAGGGGGTACCATATCATCTCGCAATACTGGTGTAATTTTTGATATGATATGAAAAAATCACATCATGATAACTGCTATATTTCGACTTGTTAACATACTGACGTCATACTGTTACCCATGGTAATAACTAGCATGGCTGACAGCTAAATTATTACTGACTCGGTGGTGGTTCCAAAAAGAGGAGCAGCTCCAGTAGTGTAATAAATCGTGGCATCCTCAATGTTTTATGAACAACCCCAGACTTTTAGCGTCTTATCGCCCAGAGGGGTCCGGGTATCATCGGATAATTCGTAATTCATTTGCAATTCAAAAACCAGAAAACTAAATCACGTGATCTATTCCTTTTTTGTTTCCAAACGAAAAACCAGAAAACCGCTTTCAATAGACCGTGCAATTTTGGTTTTTGCAAATTCCTTTTTTCATTTCTCATTTGGGACAGACAGTAGCGCGGTGCACAGACAGAAAGCGGAAGTGAAGTGTAAAAACGTCAAAATAAAATCCAAGAGGGTAGAATGGCCATTCTATTAAAAATGTAACACCCAACATTATGCAAGCACAGGATCTAATAAAATAAATAAATAGGCCTACATTTGCTATGCATATTAAATATATGTTTTATCCATAAAATGTGTGATATATTATTTAGTTGCGTAGTGGGAATTAATAGCCTAATTAATTACATATGTGGAAATAGCCTGTGTCGTCTTTCCCAGTCACAGAAGTGACAAGCAGAAGTTACCATATGTTACCAAACTGTTGTTAACCAGTTCACATACAGATGTTACTCATTTCAATGCCGCAGCCATAGTGAAGGGGGTGAAATAATTGATCCAGGAGTAGCTGCAGTGCGCAACAACAACCAGCAGGTGGCACATGTCAGCAATTGAGATGCAGCGTCCAACTGAAACTGTTTGAGAATTAGCAGTAGGCTACTGTTATATTTTCTGCCGGACCTGTACAGTATACTAACTCGTTACACAGTCTTAATTTCATAAAGGACATTTATACTATGATATTTAAACCAACCATCCGCATTATGAAACATGGAAATAAACTTTTAGCTTCTAAAGTATTTATTTAGACAGCTCTGATAGAGCTCAGGATTTATCAGGAGGACACTGCTTTACTCAAAACAGTTTCACTGTATGAACCTGGACTTTGTGTGTGACCTTTTGGATGTGCAGAAGAACACAGAACATTAATTAACATTAGATCCTGATACATTAGATCCAGATAATTAAGTTAGGCTGCTCTGTCTCGTGCGTAAATGCGCACAGCGTCTCTCTCAATGGGGAGACGCACTTATCATTTCTGATGCGTCCAATTTTATTAGATCCTGTGCTTGCATAATGTTGGGTGTTACATTTTTAATAGAATGGCCATTCTATCCTCTTGGATTTTATTTTGACGTTTTTACACTTCACTTCCGCTTCCTGTCTGTCGACCATGTTACTGTCTGCCCCAAATGAGAAATGAAAAAAGTAATTTGCAAAAACCAAAATTGCACGGTCTTTTGAATTTAGTTTTCTGGTTTTTCGTTTGGAAACAAAAAAGGAATAGATCACATGATTTTGTTTTTCGTTTTTGGTTTAAAATGAAAAAAAGGAAGAAAAAAAAACAGGTGACTTCCGTTTTTGGTTTCAAACGCAAAAACGAATTGGCTGAATGTCCGCAGACCTGTTCAATATTCAATCCAAAAAGGAATAACCGTAAAAATGAATCGGCAAAAACCAAAAATGGGCCGGGTTTGATTGGTTTTTCGTTATTTGATTCTGACACCAAAAACGGTTTTCCGTTTTTTTGTTTTGAATCAAATAACAGATTTACCATTTTTTGGTTTTTGAATTACAAATGAATTCCCAATTATCCGATGATACCCGGACCAAGAGGGAACTCATTCAGCGGCTCTTCTGACAGCAGCACAGCGTCTCTACCTCTCCTCTCCCGCAGTGCCCACACGAGAGTCAGTGTTATCAAGTGATTTTGTCATAAACCTTTGGTAATGTAAACCTACATGACGCCTGGGGTTTGACAAAAAAATGACGTATATGTTAATGTGCAATAGTTATGGTAGCATAACAGCCTGTCACAGGTTACAGCGTAATGATTAGAGGAGAAAAGGCAGAGCATAAAGTTCCAGGCGGAAAAAAAATGACTCCTACATTTAGGATTTTGCTAAAAGAGAAGGAAATCACCTATTGATTTATATATATAGATCCCAGAGTGCATTTTTGCGTTAACAATATTCTTGACGATATGACAAATTGTAAAAAAAATATATAATTATTAATTTAAAAACACAGTATTGCAACACAAGTGATATAGTTTTACATGTCAACCGAACAGTTTTCCTTCAGATATTCAGTAAAAACTAAAGAGAAATGATTTCTCTTTAGTTTTTACTGAATATCTGAAGGTAACAGTAACTCAGAGTGAGATTCAGATTCTGTATACAATATTTATAGTGCAACAAAATAAAATCTAAATGTTCTAAATAAAATCTCTCTCTCACTCTCTCTCTCTCTCTACATATATATATATATATATATGTATACACAAAATCCTCTAATCATTACGCTGTAACCTGTGACAGGCTGTTATGCTACCATAACTATCACACATTCACATATATGTAGTTTAATTGTCGAGCCACGAGCGTCATGTAGGTTTACATTACCAAAGGTTAATGACAAAATCACTTGACACAGACACAGATCGAGAGAGGAGAGGTAGAAATGCTGTGCTGTTGCCAGAGGAGCCGCTGAATGAGTTCCCTCTGAGCTGCAAGTTGCTTAAAGAGTCTGAGAAGTCCGGGGCTGTTCATAAAACATTCAGGACGCCACAGCTAATCCCACACTACTGACGCTGCTCCTCTTTTTGGAACCACCACCGAGTCTGTAATAATTTAGCTTTCAGCCATCCTTGTGGTTGCCATGGGTAACAGTATGATGTCAATATTTTAACAAGTCGAAATATTGCAGTTATCATGATATGAATTTTTTCTATCATATTAAAAATAATACCAGTATTATCAAGAATGATATGATACAGCACACCCCTAAATTTTCATACTTATTTTTCATGTATACACAAATGTTTTAGAGAATGTGTGGTCATGAAACTTTGCCTCAAAGGAAAGGATAAGTCATGAAAAAGCCATGGAAATGTATAGTTAAAATGTGCATAAATCCTGCTTATAATTACTTCAACAAGTTGGGTTAGCGTTGTGATGCCGTTGGCATAGGTTGCTGATTTAGGTTGCTTTTTAAATTGTCAGTGGGTGACAAATGCTGGCTCAGCCAGTTTGCATAAAATTAAACCAGTTTAAGCTCATACACCAGACTGGACTGACAAAACCAGAAATGGACCTAACTCTTCATGGCAATATAAAACTAAAGTATTATTATTTAAAGATGCAGTGTCAAAGCAGCATAATTATCAACCTTTGATGAACTGCTTTCTACAACTGATTTCAGTAATTTAGCTCCACTGCTTGAGACCAGCAAAATGGACTTACACAGGTGTGTGGAATTAATCTGCTCCTTTGCTTTCCCATTAGGACACACTGTGGTATTTGCTGACCAGTCAGGGATGAACGCCTCTGGAGACATCACACTGGGAACCATGGATGTTCATCATCAGTGGACCAAAGTAAAGCAGCCACAGTGCTCCTGCTGTCACATGTTCTGTATTTTCCTCTCTGTTTATTGACCCCTTCTCTGCCCGTGTGTCTCCAGCTGTTTGACCAGCTGCCTAGCTATCGCAGCCTGCAGCAGCAGACAGACTGGCTAAAGGAGAGAATCAGCCTGCTCCTGGGTGGGACTCAAGTGGTTCATGTGGAGAGGCTGGGACCAGTCCAACCCATTACTGAGCACTACAGCACCCTCAGCACCTTTCACAAGAGCCTGATGTCCCGACGCCTTCACCTGCACCCCAGGAGCCTGCAGGGGCTCACCATGTTGCTGGATAAGTACGTTTTCACATTACCACTGAACACCTCAAATAATGTGACACGCTACTATTTAAGTAAGAAGAAGCAAAAAACCATATGTTATTTGTGTCAATCACAGTGACCGCTCTAACCCCAGTCTTCATGAGATGGGGCACTTCATTATTCCCACCATCTGTGACCCTCCCAAGCTGCAGGTCTTTCTTCAAAGCCACGCACCTGAGGCCAGAAAGCGCACCCATCGCAAAAACCAGTGAGTCAAAAATCTCACTTTATTCTAGAACTGCCCACTAACAGGACCCAGAGTCAACTTGCATTTTATTTGTTGAATCATTGCATTTTTTTTTAGCAGCATCATTATGCACAGTGTTGCAGGCTACAGCCGAGTATTGCCTCAAAATGACTGTGACGAGGTAGAGAAAGAGTTATGGCAACAGAAACAGTTGGGAGTTGGAAGTTTTCCTTGAGGGCTTTCTACCAGCAAGGGATTACTTGGTTAAGGTTAGGAAGAAAGTCATGGTTTTGGTTAAAATGAAGAATGAACCATACGGTTCTGCTTTGTGATGGTGATTTTAAAATGCCGGACAAAGATCTCTGTCAGATCAGAATGTTGCACAATTGAAATTACTGGAACTTGTCCACCCCAAGGACAAAACACCCAGACATAAGCAGAGTAATGTAGTGCATGCAGTTCAGTGCAGCCAGGAATGCACAGATTTATTCATTGCGGAGACAAAACAACCACTCCACAAGTGCATGGCACAGCACAGCACAGGAGAGCCAGCTCCTCGGGTCAAGACTCAGCTGTCCACTTACATCTACAGGAGAAGGGACACTCCTTTGAGGACAGCAATGTGCACATCTTGGCCAGGGAAGAAAGATGGTTTGAAAGAGGAGTAAAAGAAGCCATCTACATCAAGCTGGAACAACCATCGTTAAACAGAGGGAGTGGCTTACGACACTACTTATCCCCCACCTACAATGCAGTCTTGGGATCCGTCCCCAGACGACTTCACACCCATTCACCCCTGGTCCCACCTGACCCTAGCGACTCACATGGTGGCCAGGTGGGTCGATGACTCACATTGTGACCTTAACGACTCTGAAACTAAGAGCTCACGTGACCCATACGACTCTGCAAGGGTTCCCACCCACACAGGGTTTATAGCCTGCAATTTCGTACCGGTCATCTAGAACTGAAGAAGCTTCTTAGATGAGAGGCAAAAACGTCTTCAAGAAACGCAAGCAAGTCCAGTTGCCTACAATATAGCACTTACGATTACCATGACCTGGATGACTGAAAATCTTCACCGACATACTGGAACCTTTAATACAGTGTGCCGATATCCTGTCTGCTTCCTGCTTAAGTTTGATTTTGTGATCCAGCACCTGTAAAAGTTTTTTGGATGTGCGCGCCCTCCACCCTGCTTGTTCTTGGGTTAAAATGAATACACTTCTGTCAGAAAAGGCTCTCTGGGAAAAAACCTATAAGGGAAACGTCTCCCATGTGTGAAACAGAAGGCAGTGTGAGGCAGAGCAGCACAACTCAGGTCTGTTGGCTGCTCTCATGCTGTCATGCTGACAGTCTCTCAAGTTGGCTAAACTACTTTTGAAGAAAGTGCTGGTACAAACACTTCTACTTTCTCAAGGCAGAAACCTGGTCCACACACTTACACCAACACAGACGCCTCAAGCTACGCAAGATTAATTTCACATGTCGTCGTGTATATATATATATATATATATATATATGTATATACATATATATATATATTTGTAGGTAAGGTGTATTGAAGAAAAGGCATCAGTAAAAATTTTGGGTGTTTATAAAAATGAAAAATATCTATAGATATTTCTCCCTGTTGAGGTCAGAAAGAAGGCTTCTATCCTCAGTTCACAAGGATCCTAAATGAGGACCAGGAAGCTCTTGTGGCAGAAATCCTTTCATTTTAACACAATGAACACTAAAACAAATATCATCAGCTTTGTTACTGACTCATACTTGTTTGTGTGTGTTCAGGCTGCAGGCAGAGGAGGAGGCTGTGGTGAAGCTGTGTCTCCACAGTCTGTCCCTGAGGAGTCTGTCCAAGGAGCCCAGTGTCAGCTCCAGCCAAATGATCCTGTGCTGTAAAAGGCTGGTAGAGCAGCGCTGTCCCCTCATGCAGGGCCTCCACATCTGTGTCTCTCACTTTTACTCAGTAATGCAGGATGGGGACTTGTGTATCCCCTGGGACTGGAAGAGCTGAACTGGAGGGACAAGGCCAGTCACAGTGTTGGAAATAAGTATTTTTAGTAGTTAAATGTTCAGGCAGCAAATATACAAGTTGTTAAACAGGGTCATTTGTTACATGTCTGATGGCCACAATGGATTTCATATCTTTTCATTCTCAAGGGAAACCTTTGAAAAAAGAAATCGTCCGTAGAGTGGTTCATTCAAGCTGACCACTGTGGGCTCATCCAAAGGGAAGCACTTTATCCTCTTACAGCAAAAGCCATATAGAAGAATCTGACCGACAGTGGAAGTGGCACCCAACATGGGGTGAGGACCAGCAGGAGTTGCAAAATGATAGACAAGAAAGGGAAGAAGAAGAAGCTGCATATAATAATGTTGTTATCAATGTTGTTATTGTTTTCAGATTTTTCTCAGGTGTTTGCTTTTATTCTAAAATGCTGGAGACTTTCATCTCTTCAGGAATCAAAAGTCTGAGAGCCAAAGAGTGTTTGGTTGAAGTGTGATAAGGGATATGTAGGGATGTTTTGCTTGGCTACTAGGAGTCACAAGCCAGTAAGTTGGGAACCACTAGTAGATGTGCAATATGACTTTTATTTCAGTTTTTTTTTTTTTTTTAGAAAAGTTTTTTTTTTTTTTTTTTTATCGTGGAATACACTGAGAAAGATTTAAATAATGGTTCTGTTAAAGGCACAATCTGTGCCATAATTGCAAACTAACATAGTCAGCAAACAACCAAAATGTATTACAGACGATTAGAACTTATCAGTCTGATTGACAGACTGTATGCCTACAATGAAAAAGTTTGTACAAAGTGGAGCCTGACCATGTTTAGTTTCTCAGTTGTGACTGGCCTCACTGGGAGGCATGGAAAGCCCGCTGTCAGAGAGGGGCGAGACACAGTGAATTGTGAATAAGGAGATAACAGTACACTTCTTAGATGAAATAAAGAAATACATCAGCTTCGTATCTGGAGCTTACTGATTTTTTTTAAGGGAACTCAGGCCTCTCTGAAATGAACCATACTTGGAGCACCTATGGTTCACTTCAAGTCCCTGTTACGGTTCACTTCATCTGTGCATTGTGAACACAAAGTGCTCCAGGAATGCTTTGCCAATTGCTTTTGTATTTTTGCCCTCTCGATTACATGTTATTGCTCTGGGATGCATGGGAAGAAATAAAAAAATAACGAAAAAAAAAAATACGGAATGAGAAAACATCAAATGGCAACCGTCTACAACACAGAGAAACACTAACAACTTCATTAATTTTCAGTCCATATGAAAGAGAGGGACTTCATATGTGCAAAAAAACCCATAACACATCAAACAAAGGTACTACATGCGATTTACACATCTATTACCCTCTCTCAATGTAATTGTTATTTTATTTTTGTATTGGCACACTGCATTTGACGTAGTATGTATTGGGACATATTAAATCGTTTTCTGGCATACTATATAATATGTATGTAACATACATACATACATAACATATGTAACAACGCATTTTCCTGACCAAACCTGACCCCGAGCCCGGTGCAGTTTGTCAGCTGACAAAGTTATTGTTATGGACAGTGTGTAGCCTAAATAACCATCGACAGACTGCTGTTACGCACAGCCTTAAAAACAGACTGCTGTTACGCACGTCCTTAAAAACTCTCCAGCTAATTCAGAATGCAGCAGCACGTGTAGTAACAGGAACTAAGAAACAAGATCATATTTCTCCTGTTTTAGCTTCTCTGCACTGGCTCCCTGTAAAATCCAGAATTGAATTTAAAATCCTACTGTTAACTTATTAAGCTCTAAATGGTCAGGCTCCGTCATATCTTAGAGAGCTCATTGTGCCATATTATC
>NC_065511.1:3127302-3131421 GCF_006386435.1 Epinephelus moara
ATCTCTCTCTCTCTCTCTCTCTCTCTCTCTCTCTCTCTCTGTCTCTGTCTCTCTTTCTGTCTCATTGTGTCATACGGATTACTGTTAATTTATTATGCTGATCTGTTCTGTACGACATCTATTGCACGTCTGTCCGTCCTGGAAGAGGGATCCCTCCTCAGTTGCTCTTCCTGAAGTTTCTATGATTTTTTTTCCCTGTTAAAGGGTTTTTTTGGGGGAGTTTTTCCTTATCCGCTTTGAGGGTCCAAAGGACAGAGGGATGTCGTATGCTGTAAAGCCCTGTGAGGCAAATTGTGATTTGTGATATTGGGCTTTATAAATAAAATTGATTGATTGATTGATTGATTGATAAAAACATAGTTTTTGATTTGTGAAACCTATTTTCAATTTGTGAAAATCCAATAAAGTGCCATTTCAATGCTTTTTTTCTAATCTAGACCACATTAGACCTGGTCTAAATCCAAAACCACGATACTCAGAGTGATCAGCTCTGGACTAGATTGAAGAGGAGACTCTAGAGAATCACAAAAATATAGTTTCTGATTTGTGAAACCTATTTTCAATTTGTGAAAATGCAATAAAGGTCCATTTCAATGCTTTTTTCTAATCTAGACCACATTAGACCTGGTCTAGATCTCTTGCTTTCAGTGCGTTTGTGCTGCTGTTATGCACACCCCTCATCTCCCCATCACCACCTTGTCTTGGCAGATTCATCAGTTTCATCATCTCAGCCTCATCAGTGGTTTTATCAGAGGTCTTCTGCCAACACCTCCATTGTCTGGACTCCGTGAGGGGATTTATGACGCAGCTGGTGCTACCTCGATCAAGAAATCTCCCCACTGAGTCTGCACGATACTCCTGTACCAAAATCACCTGTAATAATAAACTATATTTTTTTCTCATTTACTGTCTACTGATCAAAATCCTGCTGTTGTCTCACCTTTCTTCAAACTGGCCATGGTCAACCTCTCTCACTGCTTCAGCTTCTATGATTTTTCTCATTCTTGCCAAAGACAGAAAGTTCTATCTAATCCAATCTAATCTAATCTAATCTAATCTCTAAGACTTTACCATGGCCTGTGTTAGAAGTACAATAGTTCAGCCATTAGTATGCTTCTTCATCATTTCATGTACCAATCAATACATTGTCATGAAAAACTTAGTCAAGACTTCATGACAACAATAAACATTTGATTGAGAGAATCATCTCGTTGATATGTCCATTAACATCTGTCATCATTTCAGACCCCGCTCTTCTTCTCCTGCCCACTTGTCTTCATTACGTTCCTACCTTTGTCAGACACCTGCACCTGTCTGCTGACATGGTCCTCATTACATCATTATCCAAAGGTGTTAGACCTGCACAATAACCTAATAATTTTTCACACTGTGAATTGTGTATTGTAGTTTTAGATTTTCACCACTTGGGTTTTGCCTGAATCTAAACGCCACAATTTTGATTTTGAACTAGATATTTTTCAAAGTCTTCTTCCTTCCTGCCTTAAATCTTTACCTGTTTGACCAGGGGCCTGTATCACAAAGCAGGATTAATGTCTTAGCGAGGTAACTTCAGGGTTAACCCTGGGTTTTCGGTCTCATGAAGCCGGTTCAGTTCTTATCGGGGTAGATCACCATGGTAACTTACTCTGAACAGCTATCCTGCTCCGGAGCAGGGTAAGTTCAGGGTTGAATCTGATCCTATAAAAAGCACCACCCACTGGCCAATCAGCTGTTCGGAAAAAAATGACTCCGCTGACAGAAATGCAGCCCAGTCATGACGGGAAGTTTAATTCATTTGATTGATTTTGATTTGAAAGTTTATTTTGAACATTAAAAAAGAAAAGAAAGCAACAACAACAGACAATGAAAAGATTGTTCAAAAAGGAGTGGAAAGAAGTCGAACTTTCATCCCACCCCTTCATAAGAAAGAAACTGATCATTTGCGGACACTTAATAGCACCATTAATTAGTGCCAACATTTTGTTTTGTTGGAGGAAATGATCCCTGTTAAAGATAATGGGCCTAATTGACAGCTTTGCTGCTGGAAATGTGGAAAGTAGCCTATCATGTCTACACTTCATGGTGTTTGAGGGATTTTCCTTTTTGTTTTTTAAAGAGGGAGACTAGGTATATTTTTGCGCAGCTGTTAATTTCTAACACAGCTCAATATCAGGATGATTTTATTCAGACTATCAATTTGGTGTTGATATGATTTAATTGTGGCGTCAGCTTTAAGCTTTATTGTAGCATATATAACGTTATGACAAAGAAGACCAATTTATCAGACGCAATGATGTTAGACGATAATTTTAATACACGCAATTCATTTGCGCAGCATTGATTTCATGGGATTCAAGGGTGTGATCAGTGTCAGATGTACAGGTACAGGTACTGTAGCTACTTGAACCAGTGATGAGTAATTTAACCTATCTTGTAAATTTTATTTTTAACGTGCAAATAAACTAATCTAAACTAAAACTAAACATTATTCATCCCGTTATGCGTTGCCACGCATGTTTCCTCCTCCTGCAGCTGCCACGGTGTTGGCCTTTTGTCTAATGTTGCTTTTCTCTTCCTCATATTTTAGTAGAATTAATCTCTGATCCTCACATGAGAAACACTTTTTTTCCCTCACATACGGCGCTCTGTGAGGACGCTCAGTGACGCTCAGTGACGCTGCGCTTCTCTCATGATTGTGATTGGTCCGCTGCGTGCGCGTTCATGGCTCTTGATAAAGCAACCCTGGGTTAAGTTACCGAGTTGATATCCAGCGTCGTGATACCGATTATCCTGATTGCCATTGTTAGGGTTAGTCAACCCAGGATAGGTCTGGGTAACCCAAGAAAGGTTGATCTCGCTTCGTGATACAGGCCCCTGTTGTTGTTGTTGTTGTTGTTGTTGTTGTTGTTGTTGTTGTGTGTTATGCTTTCTCACAAAGTAAACTCTGTTCCCAGTGGCCTTGCTTTTTGATAATGAGAGTCTGTCAAAATCCAGAATGTGCCTGAACGTAGGCCTATTTAGCTATACATATATATATGCATACATCCAAATAAAATCCTATAGGCCTATCAACACTATTACATGGGTTCAGCTAATTGTATGGCAGTTGTAGGCACTGTTTTGTTTGATGTCCTTTCACAGCAATACAGCAGCCTAAAACACGACAAAAATGTCACAAAATAAAAACAGCAAATTTAGGCTGTTTTCTGGTCTAACTACAAGGTTGTTGCAAGACCTAATCACCTTGGAAGAATTTGAACACTGGAATCAGAAAATGGAGCGTTTTAGAGCTTGTGAGGTCCGATATTCCCTGAATGCAACATAAGTGGCAGGACACGAGATTGGCTGCATTTTGGGAGGGAAAACTCTGAGTCATACTCTTCCTGAAGTAACGTTAGTTGCAGTCAGTGCCGTCAAAGAGCATGGATACCAAGAGGCGAAGCTCAATAGAACGCCCTATAGCAACAGACTCGCCCATGGTTTCGTCCTACCGCCGCCATTTTGGACTGTCAGCAGACCGCCCCAAGAGTACCCAGCTGCAGACATAAACACACAGACAAACTGAAGTATATCACTATTAATTATGCTTACAATGCTACTCACCTCGTGGTAGCTTGGTCACAGCTGCTTTTTCACGTTTTTGTAAAGCAAAATATAGACTTTAAAAAAAACACAAAACGAAGAAAAACGGCCTAGATGGCATCTCTACATAATACATCCACTTATGAGAAGATTAACTTAATTACTCCTTCAAAATCACCCCATAAGCCAATCTACCAAAAAAAAAAAAAAAAATCTATATTTTAACTAGAAACACATTAATGGCGACGTCACATAGTCAGGAATAAAGATTTATTTACAGTTTGTACAGTAAGGGGACAGTAATAATAATAATAATAATATATAGGCTATTTTAATATGATATATTTTAATGCTAAAAGGCCATACATACATATTTATATATATATGTATATATACATACATATATAATATATATAAGTGTTATCTTCCCTCCAAAACTGGCATATTAAATTGATATTAAAACACTTTAAAACGTACACCTCAGGAGTTCTTACCTGTCGGGATCCTTCGGGAAACGGTGGTAGGCCAGGTGCGGGG